>NC_053024.1:540509964-540763150 GCF_003073215.2 Triticum urartu
AGAAATCTCAAATGCTGATCGCTTAAACAGTTAGTAGAAATCTCAAATGCTGATCAACGGAGTAGAAGCGTCCAAATCAAATAATCTCATACTGTACTAGGGAGCGCCATTGTCCGAACAGAGCCGCAGCCTGAGCAGTTTCAGTAAAAAAAGAATGCAATTTCATCAATTTCAGAAACAGAGGAACCCAATGCATATATGCGAGTTTGAAACGAAATTCATTCTAGTGCTTCATTAGGGGGTTGACTACAACCGAATTACAACACCTAGGTATAGACGCAATTCAGTTTGATCGTGACACGAGTTTAAATTGCCGACATAGCATGGACCAGATCAAGCTGAATTGTTCAAACTACCAAGTCCCAGCACAGAAAAACATTAGGTCAGTCAACAGGCACGTTCTATGCTAGTCAGCTTCATTTCTTCCAGATGTCATACTCTCCGCTCCGCCACTGGAAGTAGTAACTGGTTTCTCGTTCGAAATGAGGCTGACATGCCTATCATCTTCTGAAACTGAAACACTACAGGAGTTCACAGATCCCATATCAACTTGATGCTGCTGTCCATTTTCAGCTGTCTGAGAACAATAGGAAGATTCTTTATTGGCAGGAACTGAGCCAACTTCATCGTTCCCAGCAGCTGAATTCTCATCAGGGCATTCTGTCTTTACAATCTCCAGTCTTATGTCTGAAGAAGGCTCGTCAGGCCGACTATTTTCTCTGATCATGGTTGCTGGAGGAATCTCCACACAGATATTAAAGAGAGATGGAGCTTCTGATCGAGTAGTACTTGTTTCATCAGCTTGACAATCCATGGAAGTGGACGGATCTAGGTTTCCTGCAACTGAGGATCTCTGATCTCCAGGGTCAGATAATGCTTCATGATCAGCATTCAGTTCCACGTTGTCGTCGTCGTCATCCGAAGCACCATAAAGGCACTCGGTCGGTACAGTTTCCACATCTGCTTCCTGTGAAGATCCATGAGGTTCAACTCCGCTAGTAGTCGCTACAAGAGCATCCCTTCTCACAACATTGAATAAAATACCATTCTCAATCTTTTCCGGCTGCAGCAAGTCACCTTCAGGGACCATGATACTTGTGGAAAGACCAAATGGAGACCTAGGAACAGGAGTATCATGAGGATCGCAACCTGAATTGCCTGAGGTCCTACCAGGAGTAGCAGGCCCTGGATGGTTATCAACTGGCTCTCTACCAATTGGGTGACCAGCAAATAAGTTACTATTCGGTGTAACAATATCACCTTCGCTCCCCCTTGGTGAAATTGTTCTGAATTCTGTGTCAATCTCAAGGTTCTGAACAAAGCTGATGAATTTATTAGCTGAGGCTGTTCTCATGAGAGGGCCACCACTTCTCGTCCATGAGTTCAAGTCTATACTCTCAGATTCACTGTCACTGCTATCATGCATACTATGTTGGAGATGGTGATTTCTGTTAGATGGCCCAGCAGTCCCTCCAACTGCTTGATGGCTCGTAACAGTGGGAGATGTGAGCATTTCCTCATCGAGAGAACCAGTTGAATTTTCTCTTGCTATGAGATTCCATGATGGAATCCTTCTAGACGGACAGAGTCTAATTGTAGCACCATATCCTTGTGAAGCAGCTGCTCTTTCTGCACTTCTCTTCAGCCTACGCATGTGGTTCAGGAGGGCAACACATTCATCTAATGCAAGCTCAATAGCGCAGTTTGCCCTGATAGCAGAGAGCTTTTCCCAAGTGCATCGCCTACCCTGACTTGCGGCTTTCTGAAGCTCAGAATACGAAGGATTCTGTATGATCTTCGAATACTGATGATACATAGAGGAAAAGAACATTAGTCAGACTACTGATTAATGTGGTGAAAATTTGACATGCACACGAAAGAATGGATTAAGAAACATTCAAAACCTGAGCAAGTGTGGCTGGCATAACGATTGTCACATCACCTTCCCAATGTTGAGCAAACAACTTAGCTATTCCTCCTAATGGAAATCCAAGTTCCAGAACTTGATTGAACCTATGCTTAATTTCCATCTCAGCAAGTTCAGCAAGCTACATACAAAAAGGATCAGAAGATCATATTAGACAATTGAAAAATTACTTTACCACGTCAATATTGTTTACTTCACCACATCATTCCAGGGGATACTTTGGTAAAATGAATTACTTGGCCATACAGTTCAGCTAATATTTACTGTCAAATATGCCTTGGTGAGCATAGTGCTATGCATTGCGATGCTACTAAGCCATCAAATGACACACATTACTGACAATGAAACATCAAGAAATATAAGCAAAGGAAACATCCTTATGTTCGCATTAATGGGAAGCATGGTCACATCGAAATTGCTCTGAAATCAGACAGAGACTAAGCAAATAATAGAAATAAAGACTATGGAGAAAGCATTTCACGTACCTTTGCAGCAAAGCTGCCTCCGTAAGCCCTGATGATCTCCTTTAGTCTCAGTAATGGAGCAATGTGAGGATTGGCTTGGCTTACTATGAAGTGATTTACGTTGAATAATTCCTTCAATTGCTTCATGGGTAAATCACTTTCTAAGCTGCCATCTCTCCAGCGCCGTGTAGCAGCGTCAGCTCGTTCCTCCACACCCAACAAGAATGGAGCATGAAAAGGAACTGTTTCTCCGAATCTATCTTTGGCCATCAACTCCTGGGCCTCAAAAAGTCCAGGAAAAGCACAGGAAGCAGTTACTGCACTCCAAATGAGAACATGAGGTGATGTCAAATAGTTCAGGCATCGTGGTGGCTCATGTTTTCTTGGAGAACACACAGTAACAACGAGAACCCGGCCAGTCATGTCATATGCCTCTTGAAATGTCAAATTGCTTGTAAGATTTCTCAACTGCGTCTGCAAGTGCCTAATGTCATGAACCGCTCCATGCGTCAAAATTCTTTTAAATACAGGAAAGATCCCACCCATCTGGTCAAAGAATTTCAAGGAATGCCACTCCTCAAAAAAACTCTCTAGTTCTGGCCATGACCGTGTGGCTACAATAGCACACATTATTGCGCCAACGCTTGATCCTGAAATAATCCTAGGTAGAAGCTTATGCTCTACCAAGGTTTTCACAACACCCACATGAAAAGAGCCAAATGAAGCACCTCCACTTAGCAGTAGGGCCGATCTACCAAAGGCATGTCTTGTCTCATGCATAAATGCCAGTTTCTCTTCAAGGGGTAACTCGTCCGAATCAGAATTGCAAATCATTTTCAGTTGAGTAGATACCTCCTCAATGTACTCCTTGATGGTTTTAGGCACCTAGTAGATCATTAACAATAAACATTTCAGTGACACTAGAATGTATATACATATATTGACATAATGTGAACGAATCGTCTGACAAACCAAACAGACTTATTATTCATGATTAACTTGTCAAATAATACATGGACCAAGTTAAAGTTTTACCCAACTGGAATTACAGACACTGCAAATTTCGAGTCCTTTGACTACGGGAAAGGGGAGACAATTCTAATACTCCGGCAACAACCAGTACTATGATCAAAGCGAAAGCAAGGATCAGGTGGCATAAAAAATTGTGGGCAGATGGGCAGCGCAGTACCTGCAGCCTCAACTTGTGGAGCTCGGGGTTGCACATGTTACCAAGGTTCCTGAGCAGATCGGCGCGCATGCAGAAGACGATGTCCCTGAGCGAGCCCTCCTGACGGCGGTGCCTGAGCTCACGGAGCTTGTTGCGCACGAGCTCCTCGTCGTAGAGGTCGGCGTCGGTGGCGCGGCGCGGCGTCTCCCGCTCGAGCATCCGCGCGGCGTGCGCCCACTCCTCGTAGGTGAGCGCGGCGCGCATCATGTTCCGCCAGAACTTGCGGCGGTAGGCGGACTGCACCCGCGCGCGCACCCCGGCGCGGCCCCCGCGGCCGCGCAGCAGCAGCGCGACGGCGCAGACGGCGAGCAGGATCCCCCGCGTGTTGTGGCGCGGGTGCAGCCAGGCCGCCGCCAGCGGCGCCGCGGCGCGCAGCGCGGCGGCGAGGCGGGGCCGCAGCCGCGCCAGCGAGCCGCAGAGGAGCACGCGCAGCGCGAGCGCGCGCCCCGCCGCCGTGGACGGGCCGATCGCGAACGCCCCCACGCGCGCCTCGTTGGTGATGACGTCCATGGGCGGCGGACGGCGTGGCAGGAGGGAGAGGGCACTGGGTCACCGCCGCGGCCTTGGATCGGAGCAGGGCCGGGCCAAGCTAGGGGACGCGGAATAGAAGGCGAGCGGTGGGGCTTGGCTGCACGCACCTGCAGGCGCGGGCATGGCGTGCTGGGATCTGGGAATGGGCAGACGGAGGGGATCAGAGGAAGGAGGAGGAGTCGAGCTGGGCTTCTTCTTCTCCCTCCCGTGCCGTGCCGTGGATGGGACAAATGCGGCGTCCCGGTCAGGTCAGTCGGGGAAGGAGATAAGGGGGAAGGGAGCGCGACGTACAAGCCAAACTAACTGCGACAGAGGGAGGCCGCCATGTTTCGCGGTTATGTTTATCTCCCGCGCCGACGATGGCCGCGTCATTCATTTCAGCTTGACTCCTCGCCGTTGTGGATCGAGGACGGGGAGAGGGGAGCGGGACCGCGTGACGTGCGCCAATCTGGATATGGTAGACGAGGGGGGATGGCGACGGGCGGTGGCTCCCCTCGGTCGGTGTGCCGGTTTGGACTTTGGAGCCACGAGCGGCCGAGTTTGCGCGGCCGGCCTCTCCACGTGGGGGTGTCGAGCGTTTTCACCGTGGTTTGTGGCTTTGGGTCAACGTAGCTGCCATCTTCGTCTGACCGAAATAGGGCGCATTTTCGGAACTGCAAGGGTGACATTAAGACCAACTCACCCCTAACGGACCGTCCGGTTTGGCCTGTTTTCGTTCGTTTGGGATGGCAATGAGGCCGCTCATGTCCGTTTGAGGCTATTGGGCGGTCGGTGCGTCCAACGCGCGGCCACACTTTAAATCATGTCTGGGATAGACGTGATTAAAAAACGTAAAAACTAAAAAAAAATGCCAAAAAATAAAATAAACACAAACATAAAAATATAAAGAATAATTAAACATCACGGCCACAAAACGACCTAGTTCCATAATTCACATAGACATAATTAACATAAAAAAAGAAATTTGTCGCCCGCGCGCTCCTGCCCGTCGATGCCGTGGTTGTGGCCGTCTTCTCAGTGGCCGCCGTTTTCGTCGTCGCTGACGAGGTCGACGTAGGCCGGCGCCGTCCAGAGGTGGGATGGCGGTGCCTGGTACACGGGGGCGGGCTGGAAGGCGGGAGGTGCCTGCACCACCTCCTCTTGTGGCGACGCCTCCCGCTCCGGTGACTGCGGCAGCGTGGGGCACCAGTTCACGCCTCCCACGGCGTCGGCCATCTCCAGAGCCGTGCACGACCAGCTCCACTGCTGGCCCACCAGGCTCGGGTGGAACGCGACCACGGGCTCCTTCTCCAGCACCTCCTCCCTCTGTGGCGCTTCCTCCACCACCTGCACCATCTCCAGCTCGGGGAAGGCAACGTCGTCGGTGGCAGAGAGGGCCATCATGGTCTCCAGGCCCTCTAATGTAGGGTGGAACCCTAGATGACCGATCTTTCATGAAAGGAGCGGATCCCGCGATGAACACGAAGAACGTGAGGAGAAATCACGAAGGGAACACACAGGAGAAACACTCACACCAACAAGATTCGGTCACACATGTGCTAGATCCTCGAAACATAAAGAGATACACGATTCGAATCAAACAAAGGACGATACGTAGGTAACGGGTTCTTCTCTGTGAGGAGGTCTTGAGGTCTTCTCGTTAGGGGTCATGAATCCAAGTGGATCTTCTTTGAGGAGGTGACGGTCTCTCTCGGTGGAGTAGATCCGGATGGATGAGCGAGACTCTATCTCACATATGAGCTATCACAATGCTAACCCTCGAAAGAAGGAGGAGGAGGAGTATATATAGTCTAGGGGGTCGAAGGGGTACATGGGCCTCGGCCCTACACTGTGCGCAGACAGGGGAGGCCGGACGTCCGGGCGTCGGGCCGGATGTCCGGGCGCTCACGAGACGCCGGATGTCCGGGCTTTCGGGCCGGATGTCTGGGCTGGCTTGGCAGCATCCTGATGCTCTCTGGATAGGGCTGGTCCGGATGTTCGGGCGTCAGGCCGGATGTCCGGGACTTCGCGAGGGGCCGGATGTAAGGGGTCGTGGCCGGATGTTCGGGTTGTTGGGGCCAATTTGGTTGCTCTCTGGATAGCAAGGGTCGGATTTCCAGGCGTTGGGGCCAGATGTCCGGGTTGGGCCGGGTGTCCGGGGCCTGTAGGTACTCGGCGACTGCTGTGGTTGATGCTCCAAGGGCCGGAAGTCCGGGGTCATGGCCGGATGTCCGGGTCCTGGGAGCTGTTCTTGACTCCTTCCGTTGGTTCTCTTCATTCGTGAACTTGGGGACTTGTCCGTCTCCATGTGCATCTTCGGAAGGGTCCTCTTGGTACCTAATCATGCACAACATTTCGGACTTAGGTAGTAGCCATGTCTCGCGTGGATCATATGTGATATCACTAAGGAAGTCACCTCGGTCTCGAGAGCTCTAGCTCGTGCTCGTGTCATAGGTCCTCTTGGCACTTGGTGAGACGAATGGGGATGAACGTAGGATGCTCCGCATCATCTCCCCTCCTTTGGGAAAGATCCGACGTCGGATTGAAATCTTCATCACCATGGTAGGGAGAGAGATCTTTGACATTGAAGATGTCGCTCACGGAGTACTTGTCTTGTGGGATGTCGATCTTGTAGGCGGTGTTGTTGTTGTTGTTGTTGTAGCGTTCAAGCACCTTGAAGGGTCCATCTGCTCGTGGTAGAAGTTTGGGCTTGCGTTCATTGGGGAAGCGGTCCTTGTGAAGGTGTAGCCACACAAGATCTCCAATGTTGAATACCATGGAGTGCTTGTTGATGTTGAGCTTGGTCGCAAGTCATTGTACTTGGCGCTCGATGGTGTGCCTTGTATCTTCATGCATCTTCTTGAGGTAGTTGACTCGGGCACTCCCGTCCATGTTGGTGCGCTCTTGTAGTGGTAGAGGAAGAATGTCCAATGGGGACAACGGATTGAAACCGTAGACGACCTCGAAGGGGGACTTGCCGGTAGTCGAATGTCTTGTGCGGTTGTAGGCGTACTCGGTGATGGGTAGGCACTCCTCCCACTCCTTGATGTTCGTCTTTATCAACACGCGTAGAGTGGAGAGCGTCCGGTTCGTGACCTCCGTTTGACCGTCAGTATGAGGATGGTATGCCGAAGAGAACAAGAGCTTGATTCCGAGCTTGGCGCATAAGGTCTTTCAAAAGTAACTCAAGAACTTGACGCCGCGGTCCGAGACAATCGTCTTGGGCACTCCATGGAGACACAATATTTCCCTACAAAAGAGATTTGCAACATGTGAAGCATCATCTATCTTGTTGCATGTAATGAAATGTGCCATCTTAGAGAATCGGTCAACAACAAAAACATGGAATCTTTGCCATTTCTAGTTCTAGGCAAACCAAGCACAAAATCCATACTAATATCTTCCCATGGGTGATATGGAATAGGAAGTGGCATATAAAGGCCATGAGATTGAGCTTTAGACTTAGCTTTGCGACATGTAGAGCATCAGTTGGTGAAACGTGAGACATCGCGGAACATCTTGGGCCAAAAATAGTTCTTGGAGAGCGTAGAAAATGTCTTGTCGCGTCCAAAGTGTCCCATTAGTCCTCCTCCATGAGATTCTTGCAAAAGTAACAAACTAAGAGAAGACTCGGGGATGCATAGTTTGTTAGATCTCATAAGATAATCATCTTTGAATTGTAATAGCGTTCCCAAGATGTATGCGTCAAACATTTGGCATATGGAATAGCAAAAGTAGGATCATGCGCATACAAGTCTTTTATGTGCTCAAAGCCAATGCCATTCAATTCAAGTTTGGTGACAAGCATGCATATGCGGGAAAGAGCGTCTGTCACAACATTTTCCTTACCTTTAATGTATTTGATGACATAAGGAAATGACTAAATGAACTCACTCCGTTTAGCATGACACTTGTTCAACTTAGTTTGACCCTTAAGGTATTTAAGCGTTTCATGGTCGGTATGGATGACAAATTCATGAGGGCGAAGATAATGTTCCCATTCATGCAAAACTCACACTAAAGCATATAGCTCTTTGTCATAGATGGGGTAATTGAGTTGAGCTCCAGAAAGTTTTTCACTAAAGTAAGCTATGTGGTGCTTCTCTTGCATTAACAAACCTCCTATGCCATTACCACTAGCATCGCAATGAATTTCAAAGGGTTTTTCAAAGTTTGGTAATGCAAGCACGGGAGCATGAGTAAGCAAATTCTTAAGCTCATTAAATGCGTGATACGTCTCTAACATATCTACTTTTCCTAACGCTTTCCTCTTGTTTTGGACTCTAATTTTCATTATTTGAATGAAACTAACCCCAGACTGACGTTGTTTTTAGCAGAACTACCATGGTGTTGTTTTTGTGCAGAAATAAAAGTTCTCAGAATGGAATGAAACTTTGCGAGGAATTTTTATACAATAAACAAGAATTTCTGGAGTCAAGACCTACCATAGAGGGGCACCTAGGTGGGAACAACCCACCAGGGCACGCCCCCCTCTCCTGGCGCGCCCAGAAAAAAATCAGGGAGAAAGAATTATCGCGATCCACGAGACAGAACCGTCGTCACCTCCTGTTCTTCATCAGGAGGCCAGATCTGGAGTCCGTTTGGGAGGGGGGTCTTCATTCTTTGTCATCACCAACCCTTCTCCATAGCCAATTCCATGATGCTCCCCACCGGGAGTGAGTAATTCCTTCGTAGGCTCGCTGGTCGGTGAGGAGTTGGATGAGATTCATCATGTAATCGAGTTAGTTTTGTTAGGGCTGGATCCCTAGTATCACTATGTTCTAAGATTGATGTTGCTATGACTTTGCCATGCTTAATGCTTGTCACTCTGGGCCTGGGTGCCATGATTTCAGATCTGAACCTTTTATGTTATCACCATTATATCCATGTTCTAGATCCGATCTTGCAAGTTATAGTCACCTACTACGTGTTATGATCTGGAAACCCCGAAGTGACAATAGTCGGGACCACTCCCGGTGATGACCGTAGTTTGAGGAGTTCATGTATTCACCATGTGTTAATGCTTTGTTCCGGTTCTCTATTAAAAGGATGCCTTAATATCCCTTAGTTTCCAATAGGACCCCGCTGCCACGGGAGGGTAGGACAAAAGATGTCATGCAAGTTCTTTCCATAAGCACGCATGACTATTTACGGAATACATGCCTACATTATATTGATGAATTGGAGCTAGTGCCGTATCGCCCTAGGTTATAACTATCTCATGATGAATATCATCCAACAAGTCACCGATCCAATGCCTATGAATTTATCTTATATTGTTCTTGCTAAGTTACTACTACTATCATTACTGTTGCACTTGTTACAAAACTACTGCTATCACTATTATCATTACCATTGCTACTGCTACTATTATCAAAACTATCATATTACTTTGCTACTGATCACGTTGCTGTAGATAATTAATCTCCATGTGTGGTTGAATTGACAACTCAACTGCTAATACCTTCAAATATTCTTTGGCTCCCCTTGTGTCGAATCTATAAATTGAAGGAAGTATGCCCTAGAGGCAATAATAAAGTTGTTATTTATATTTCCTTATATCATGATAATTTTTTATTATTCATGCTAGAATTTTATTAACCGGAAACTTAGTACATGTGTGAATACATAGACAAACAGAGTGTCCCTAGTATGCCTCTACTTGACTAGCTCGTTAATCAAAGATGGTTAAGTTTCCTAGCCATAGACACGTGTTGTCATTTGATGAACGGGATCACATCATTAGAGAATGATGTGATGGACAAGACCCATCCGTTAGCTTAGCACTATGATCGTTTAGTTTATTGCCATTGCTTTCTTCATGACTTATACATGTTCCTATGACTATGAGATTATGCAACTCCCGAATACTGGAGGAACACTTAGTGTGCTATCAAACGTCACAACGTAACTGGGTGATTATAAAGATTCTCTACAGGTGTCTCTGATGGTGTTTGTTGAGTTGGCATAGATCGAGATTAGGATTTGTCACTCCGAGTATCGGAGAGGTATCTCTGGGCCCTCTCCGTAATGCCCATCACTATAAACCTTGCAAGCAAAGTGACTAATGAGTTAGTTGCGGGATGAGCATTACGAAACGAGTAAAGAGACTTGCCGATAACGAGATTGAACTAGGTATGATGATACCGATGATCAAATCTCGGGCAAGTAACACACCGATGACAAAGGGAACAACATATGTTGTTATGCGGTTTGACCGATAAAGATCTTTGTAGAATATGTAGGAACCAATATGAGCATCCAAGTTTCGCTATTGGTTATTGACCGTAGATGTGTCTTGGTCATGTCTACATAGTTCTCGAACCCATAGGATCCGCACGCTTAACGTTCAATGACGGCTTATATTATGAGTTATGAGATTTGATGACCGAAGTTTGTTCGGAGTCCCGGATGAGATCACGGACATGATGAGGAGTTTCAGAATGGTCGAGACATAAAGATTGATATATTGGAAGGTTATATTCGTACACCGGAATGGTTCTGAAGTGTTTCGGGTATTTTCCAGAGTACCGGGAGGTTACCGGAACCCCCCGGGAGAGTAATGGGCCTTAATGGGCTTTAGGGGAAAGGAGAGAGGGGCCTCAAGGGGTGGTCGCGCGCCCCCCCATGGGCTGGTCCGAATTGCACTAGGAGGGGGGCGCCCCCCTCCTTCCTTCTCCCATCATTCCCCTTCCCTCCTTCTCCTAGTTGGAATAGGTAAGGGGGGGGGTGAATCCTACTTGGACCAGGAGTCCAAGTAGGACTCTTCCCTATGGCGGGCCCCCTATGGTCGGCCTCCTCTCCTCCCCCCTTTATATACGTGGAAGGGGGGCACCCCAAAGACACACCAAAGATTCTCTTAGCCGTGTGTGGTGCCCCCCTCTACAGAAACACATCTCGGTCATATCATCGTAGTGCTTAGTGTCGGTGTCAAAACCGGCAGATCTCAGGTAGGGGGTCCCGAACTATGCGTCTAAGGATCGAAGGTAACAGGAGACAGGGTGAAAATGCAACTATCCCTGGGTGGTTTTGGTAATTCCTAACAACATATAGCTTATTGAGCTAATGCTATTCCAAGATGAATGTTTCAAGAAAGCTCAATGGTTGGCATGGCATGGGTTAGAAATTGGACCCTTCAAAATGCTAAGGATAAAAGATTGGCTCAAGCTCAAAGCACAAGACTCTACATTTTTCTATTTTAGTGATCCAAGATCACATTGAGTCTATAGGAAAAGCCAATACTATTAAGAAGGGATGAGGTGTTGCTTAATGAGGTGCTTGCTCAAAATGCTTAGTGATATGCTCCAAAACCCTCGACTATTTTCTCATATCCACATATGTCCCACACCAAATATCCAACTCGGCCCCACTGATTCTTTCTATCCGGCGCCACCGAGTTCAGTTGACATAGCCACTGATAGGGATCTCGGTCTCACCGAGATGGGATTGTAATCTCTTTGTTTCCCTTCGTAACACTTCGGTCCAACCGAGATGAGCGATCGGTCCCACCGAGATTGCAATGTAAACTCTCTGTTTCCCTTTCGTAACACTTCGGTCCAACCGAGATGAGCGAATCGGTCCCACAGAGTTTGCCTGACCAACTCTCTGTTAGTCCATTAGCAAAATCGGTCTCACCGAGTTTGTGTAATTGGTCTCACCAAGATTACGTTATGCGCTAACCCTAACGAAATTGGTCCCACCGAGTTGACATGTCGGTCCCACTGAGAATCCTAACGTTCACATTTTGAACTAAATCGGTCTGACCGAGTTTCATGATTCGGTCCCACCGAGTTTGGTGATTTGTGTGTAATGGTTAGATTTTGTGTGGAGGCTATAAATACCCCTCCACCCACTCTTCATTCAAGGAGAGAGCCATCAGAACATGCCTACACTTCCAATACATATTTTCTGAGAGAGAACCACCTACACTTGTGTTGAGGTCAAGATATTCCATTCCAACCACATAAATCTTGATCTCTAGCCTTCCCCAAGTTGCTTTCCACTCAAATCTTCTTTCTACCAAATCCAATCCTATGAGAGAGAGTTGAGTGTTGGTGAGACTATCATTTGAAGCACAAGAGCAAGGAGTTCATCATCAACACACCATTTGTTACTTCTTGGAGAGTGGTGTCTCATAGATTGGCTAGGTGTCACTTGGGAGCCTCCGACAAGATTGTGGAGTTGAAGCAAGGAGTTTGTAAGGTCAAGGAGATCGCCTACTTCGTGAAGATCTACCCTAGTGAGGCAAGTCCTTCGTGGGTGACGGCCATGGTGGGATAGACAAGGTTGCTTCTTCGTGGACCCTTCATGGGTGGAGCCCTCCGTGGACTCGCGCAACCGTTACCCTTCGTGGTTTGAAGTCTCCATCAATGTGGATGTACGATAGCACCACCTATCGGGACCACGCCAAAAATCTCCGTGTCAACATTGCGTTTTCTCCCTCAAACTTCTCCCTTTACCTTCATATGCAATTGTTTTACATTCCGCTGCTATACTCTTAGAATTGCATGTGTAGGTTGATTACTTGTTTGTGCTAAGTTGCTAAAATCTGCCAAGAACTAAAATTGGGAAAAGCTAGATTTTTATTTGGTCAAGTAGTCTAATCACCCCCCTCTAGACATATTTTCGATCCTACAAGTGGTATCAGAGCTTTGGTCTCCATTTGCTTTGATTTCCATAGCTTTTGGTGGTCATAGCCTTGGTTTCACAACCTAGGAGAGTATGGCGTCTAGCGAGGGAAATTACCACCGTAGTGGTCCTTACCTTGATGGTACAAATTTTGCTAGTTGGAAGCATAAGATGAAAATGCATATTCTTGGACATAAGCCCGCCATTTGGGCTATTGTGTGTGTTGGCTTGCAAGGTGAATTCTTTGATGGGAGAGAACCAAACTGTGAAGCTACCGCAGAAGAGTTGAAGATGCTACAATACAATGCTCAAGCTTGTGATATTCTCTTCAACGGATTGTGCCCCGAAGAATTCAACAAAATCAGCCGTCTTGAGAATGCAAAGGAAATTTGGGATACTTTGATTGATATGCACGTAGGTACCGACTCCGTCAAGGAATCCAAATTGGATGTGCTTCAAAGTCAACTTGACAAGTTCAAAATGAAGGATGGTGAAGGTGTCGCTGAAATGTATTCTAGGCTTGCTCTCATCACAAATGAGATTGCCGGCTTAGGAAGTGAAGAGATGACCGACAAATTCATCATCAAGAAGATCCTAAGAGCCTTGGATGGAAAATATGATACCGTGTGCTCATTGATCCAAATGATGCCCAATTACAAAGATCTCAAGCCAACGGAAGTCATTGGAAGAATTGTTGCTCATGAGATGTCACTCAAGGATAAGGAAGAGCTTCACAACAAGTCAAGTGGTGCTTACAAAGCCTCATGTGATGCTCCCACATCATCAAGCGAGAAACAAACCTTCAATGAAGAATTGAGCCTAATGGTAAAGAACTTCAACAAGTTCTACAAGAGTAGAAGCAAAGAAAGAAGTTCCAAGTCAAGGTCCTACAATGACAAAAGATCTTCTAGTCGTGAGCGTAATTGCTACAATTGTGGAAGACCCGGACACTACTCCAATGAGTGTACGGCTCCCTATAAAAGAAGAGAATATTCTCCCAAAAGAAGAAGTAGAAGAGAAGAATCACCACCAAGAGAAAGGAGGAGTAGAGATGATCGTTATGAACGAAAACCCTCTCGGAGAAGCAAAGATTCGGAAAGGAAAGAAAAGTCATCAAGGAGCTACACAAAAAGAAGACATCAAGCCCATGTTGGTGAATGGGTATCCGACTCTGACTCCGACAATCACTCCGAAAGAAGTTATCACTCCGACTCCGAATATACTCAAGATGAAGGTGTTGCCGGTCTAGCACTTGTGTCAACCAATTCCTACGACATATTTGACTCACCAAATGAAGGAATTGGAAGGTGCTTCATGGCCAAAGGTCCAAAGGTAACACATCCCTAGTATGTTGATTTCAATAGTGATGAAGATGATTTGCTAGGTGATGATGAATTACTTGTTGACAACTCTAGTGATGAATACTGTGATGAAACGTCAATTAATCATGCTAATCAAGATAAAACGAATGATGATGATAAGAAGGAGATTGAGCGTCTAACTAAAGAACTAAACACTCTTAAGTTAGCTCATGAAACTACCTTGGAAAATCATCGAGAACTTTTAAAGACTCATGATAAGCTATGCTTTGAAAAGCTCAACCTTGAGCAAGAGCATGAGTTTTTAAAGGAAATCAATGATGATCTTCGCAAGAAAAGTTCTTCCTACATTGCCAACCATTTACTATTGTCTACTTACATGCCACAAGTTAAATCTAGCAACATGAGCTAGAAAGATTCTTCATCTAGTAGTAACAACAATCATGCTAAATCCAATATTGTTGCTTCTAGTAGTTCTCTTGATTCCACTAATGATTCTCTTAGCCAAGTTACACTTGAACAAGAAAATAGCTTATTGAAGGGAATTATGGAGAAAGGTGTTTACAAGAGCCTTGTCGGGAGTAAGCAATTTGAGGAAATTGTACACAAGCAAGGAAGACACTGGAAGAATCAAGGTGTTGGTTTTGAACGAAAGTTCAATGCCAATGGAGTTGAGTGGGAAGAAGATCAATACCCCAAGACGAAGTTTGTTCCTCAACAAGAGAAGTATGATCCTACTTCTTTCAAAGGAACACAATCTCAAGATGATCTTCCACCACAAGACCACAAGCAAAAAGGCAAGGACAAGCTTCAAGAGGAGATTGATGCATTTGAAGAAGCACCCAAGGCCTTGGTCAAGTGGGTTCCCAAGACCACATCAAGTTCTACTTCATCAAGTACAACTACAACTCCAAGGGTTCCCATCAAGATGGTGTGGATCCAGAAGAAGAACTAGAGAGTTCTTGAGGGTGACTCCGCCAACATACTTCACTCTTATCATTTTGACGAGGACAAGTGCAAACAACTTCCATATCTTACACTAGTTCAAGGAGTCACAAACCCTCTTGTTGGTAAGACAAGGGACAAGGTAACCTAATGCTTTCATGGACATCATCTTGTGTATGCATCACTCTATGTCTATGGATATCCTTGTTTGTTCCTCGTGGGACTAACCCGTGTAGGTATTGAAAGTGCAACTCACTCCAAAGGATTGCTCCAAAGGATGTACATCAACTTTGAGCATCTACATCTTCAACACCTACATGAAGTCATCATCGACAAAACCCAAAGTTAGTTCATCCCTCTTAGGGGGGATATCACATCTAGGGGGAGCTTTACTCTAACTAATTGAGCTAAAGCAACTCTAATGGTGTGAACACAACAATGCTTTATGGAAAAGTGGTAACCCCACTTGTGCTTAAACGATGAGTATGACCTATGATCAAATGTTCTCATTTGACTCCTAAGTCAATATACTCATATATAGATGACCTAGTCATCGCCAAATTGCTTGATAGATGCTAGAGTGTTTGTGCATGCTTTTTCACATATTTCATTTGCCATTGTATCGTGTGAGAATGTTGGTTGCATATTTTACTCATTCGAGGACATCCATTTGTTGTTTTGATTGTTTGGCTCTTTCTTTTTGCCAAATGGATGGACAAGAATGCTTAAGAACTCCCTCTAGCTATCTACGCTTTTCTCGTCTCAAAGTCTATTCATGCTACATCACAAAGTTTGATCAAGTCAGATTCGAACCACTCTATGTGAGGAGCACTCGGAGTTCCCGATTCGTCATAGACTTAAACCTCCAAAACCTCTTTGTGCATCTCGGTCAGACCGATTCATCCTTTTCGGTCCTACCGAGTCACTAAGTTGATCTAGGGTTTTTCAATCTCGGTGCAACCGACTAGAACCTTTCGGTCACACCGAGTTGCAGTAACTGCCTGCAGTTTTGCATCTCGATGCCACCGAGTCGTTCCACTCGGTCACACCGACAGGGTCAGGTTATATATATCGACGGGGCAAAATTTGGAAATTTTTCCAAACCTCCTCGCCCGCGCATAACCTACTCTGCCTCCTCGGGTCTCCGGATCGTTCTCTCGTTGCCAGCAACCTCCCGCCGCTGGTCTCCACCGCCGTCAACGGAAATCTTCACCGCCGTTGCTGCCGTAGGAAGTTCGTCGCCGAACTAGGGTATGAACTTGATCATTGTGCTAATCCTTAACTCCGATTATTAGCACATTGCTTTGCCATGATTCTTGCCACGAATGAAATCATCCTGTCTAGCAAAAACATCCCGTAGATTAGTTTTGATTTCAAAATTTAGGGTTAGGTCTCCGCCAATTTCATCTCGGACCGACCGAGTTGTAGAAATCGGTCTCACCGATTTTGGTTAGGCCAGAGCACACGCATTTTCGGTCTGACCGAAAATTGCAAATCGGTGTGACCGAGTTCAATTCTCTGTGAAACCCTAGCAGTCTCGGTGCCACCGAACTGTGACTCGGTCTGACCGAGTTCACTAGTTTAGGTTCCAAAAACTGCTTCGGTATCACCGATTTTACAAATTGGTAGATCCGAAATGCTTTCTGTGAAGAACTAAAACTAAGTTTTTGAGTCAATTATTTTACAGAACTCGTGTACTTTGTGATGCTCATCTACTCTACCTCATCTATAATCTATTCACAGGGTCTGCTGACAGTTTGCCTGCATGATGTCTGACCAAAGTGATAGCCAGAACAAGTCTGAGGAGCAGGTTCAACTGAGTGAGGGCACTAGTCCCTCCAGTTCATCTGATGATGGCAGCAGGAGCACACCAAGTAACTTGCCGAAGGCAGCCACCAGAGCAAGAAAGAAGAAGACCTCAGATTCAGAGGATGAGGATTATGTGGCTGTTGAGGAAGAAGTCGGCTCCAAGAAAAAGGTGCTAAAAAAGGAGTATGGCTCAGCTGCTACAGTCAAGCCAGGGATGCATAAGAAGGCACCAGCAAAGAGAGTCCCCATGTCTAAGGCCACATCATCCACTGCTGAAACCTCCAAGCCATCTGAAGAGGTAGTTGGAGAAGGCAAGAAAAGGAGAGAAAGGGTCAAGAAGACCACTGCTAGAGTGCTTGACAGATCATCAATTATGAGAGATGATGTTGAAGAGGAAGAGGATGCTGCACCAGCACCCAAAGCTCAAAAGCTCATGGGAGATGCAATCAGATCAGGGGCTGCTCCATCTAAGCCCAAAGCTGCTCCCAAGGTAGCTGCTCCAATCAGAAGCCCAAGAGAAGCACTAGAAACATTTCTGCCGAGGAAAAGAACAGGGCCCCAGTGCCTGAAGCTGCTGAAGAAGAAGAAACTCAAGTGCTAAGGAAGCTGAAACCCAAGATCCCTGACCACGATGATGCACATCCAGTTGCAAAAAACATGAAAATCAGGAAGGATGCAGGATTGAGAATATGGAGAGAGTCTGATCCATATGCTATCAGGAGAAGAACTGTTGTGGACTACAGGTTTCACACTAAGGAACAACAGGACTTCTATGAGACAGTGTTACTTGACAAGAAGCCCATTGTGTGTGACATGAAATGGGTAGACTGGGAGTACATCCAGAAGAATGAAGATCACTATCCTGGAGTGTATGACAATTTTAAGGCATGTGGAGTTGATGAATTCGTAGCACAAAAGCTCACCAAGTGGAATCATGAGCTGATCATGCAATTCTACTCCACTTCCCACTTCTATCCAGATGGGAAGATTGTATGGATGTCTGAGGGTACTAGGTACCAATCCATAGTTGATGAGTGGGCCAAGCTTATAAATTCTCCCGAGGAACATGAGGATGACTTGGATGTTTATGCAGAGAAGAAGAAAGACCACAACACTATGGCTAACATGTACAAGGAGATCCCAGACGCTGCCTTGGATACACACAAGTTTGGATCTGTCCACTACTTGTTGTCTGGTCTGCCTACCATAAACTGGATTCTGAGGCACACACTGCTACCAAAGTCAGGTGATCACAAGATGATCATATGACATGCTATAAACTTGCTGCACATATTTGATGTCCCACAGAAGTTCAAAGTCATGAGCCTGATTGTTGAGACAATCGAGAGGACTACTGCTGATCAGAAGAGGAGTTGTGGGTATGCCCCACAAATTCAGGAGCTCATTAACTCAAAGATGGGCACATGCACATATCTTTTGGACAAGGAGCACCTGCCCATCTATCCTGAATTTGAAGACAACACTGTGGTATGGATGAAAATGAACCATCTTCAGCTCAAGCACATGAGAAGAGAGAGAAGGCAAAGGTAGAGAAAGCTGCAAAGATGCCAACTGTTGAAGAGGCATCTCAAGTGTTCTTAAAATCCAAACAGATCAACTTGGATATCCGATCCAATCCACCCTGAGGATTGAGAAGGGCTTGGCTACCCTGACTAAGAACCAGGAGAGTTTGGAGAGGATCATTGAGCAGAAGTTCTATGATCTGGATGTCAAGGTAACTGAGATCCAAACTGCAGTTGAGTAGCTACAGGAGGAAGAAGAGGAGAGGAAAGGCAAGTCTACTAGTGATGCTTTCAAGAGAGTGCCACGAGGTCCAAGGTCTGTTGCAGTGCCTGTGACAGATACTTGAGCTTCAATGTCAGCACCAGCAGCCACAGCTCCAGTGCCACCTCCAGCACCGACTCCATTAGCTCCAACTACTTCATCGGAAGCCTTCGTCCTTGGAGTTCTCTCTACACCACCTCCCGAAGATCAAGCCTGAGAGTCGTTTAGCACTATGCATTTTTGAACTTTTTTGTAACTTGTTGCCAAAGGGGGAGAAAAATATATAGATCATAGGCTTTGAGAGAGAGTGTTGGTTTTTATCTCTCTTGCTATTTTGTTTGAAGCTTTATTGTGTGCCTGTGTGAGCTACTTGTGAGATACTTGTTGATCATGTGTTTGATCATATGCTACCCTTAATGTTTGGTTGAATGATGCTATCTTTTATATCTCTTATATGATCATTCACTTGCTTGGTGATGAGTGCATGCTTTTAATCTCTATCATTTTGAGCGCTCCACCAAGATGTATGTGACATGGAAGAGTAACCCATGATCCTAATCGATTGTGCATTTGCATTCAAAAGCAAATTTTAAATAATGCACAAATTTAGGGGGAGCTCTTGCTTATCACATACTTCTCAAAGCGATGATGTTTTTCAAATACTATTTATCATTTGTCGAAGCTTTAATCTATATGTTGTCATCAATTACCAAAAAGGGGGAGATTTAAAGTGCAACTATCCCTGGGTGGTTTTGGTAATTCCTAACAACATATAGCTTATTGAGCTAATGCTATTCCAAGATGAATATTTCAGGAAAGCTCAATGGTTGGCATGGCATGGATTAGAAAGTGGACCCTTCAAATGCTAAGGATAAAAGATTGGCTCAAGCTCAAAGCACAAGACTCTACATTTTCTATTTTAGTGATCCAAGATCACATTGAGTCTATAGGAAAAGCCAATACTATTAAGAAGGGATGAGGTGTTGCTTAATGAGGTGCTTGCTCAAAATGCTTAGCGATGTGCTCCAAAACCCTCCACTAATTTCTCATATCCACATATGTCCCACACCAAATATCCAACTCGGACCCACCGATTCTTTCTATCCGGCGCCACCGAGTTCAGTTGACATAGCCACTGCCAGAAACCCTAGTCTTTTCGGTGTCACCGATAGGGATCTCGGTCTCACCGAGATGGGATTGTAATATCTCTGTTTCCCTTTGTAACACTTCGGTCCAACCGAGATGAGCGATCGGTCTCACCGAGATTGTAATGTAAACTCTCTGTTCCCCTTTCGTAACACTTCAGTCCAACCGAGATGAGCGAATCGGTCCCACCGAGTTTGCCTGACCAACTCTCTGTTAGTCCATTAGCAAAATCGGTCTCATCGAGTTTGTGTAATCGGTCTCACCGAGATTACGTTATGTGCTCCCCAAAGGTGGTGGCGCTATGGTGATCAAGCTCCCCAAAGTCAACTGGCCAAAGGGAGTCTTTGTGGACACCATCAAGGTATGGCAATAGGAATGGTTCTATATCACAAAACCTCGCGACTCCAAGTGGGCAGCCGCTCTAGCCTTCAGATCCGGACCCCCGCTAAGGCTCACATCCTGGACTGACAAGGGTCCGGACTGGGGGTCGGTCAATGAGGTTCTACGGCCGCAGAAGCGCGTCAAAGGCATGATAGCGAAGGACATTACCCTCGCAGACATGATCCAAGTGATGTTGATCTGCCGAGCACTTCCTTGCCAGCGGTGATCCCTCAGGATGTGAGAGTTCAATCCGGAAGGGCCGCGGACCCTACAATGGTTCTATGGCGCAATGCATAAGGGGATCTGGACGCTGCTTTTCAAGAAGCAGAAGTCCTGGCCAAAGTCATTGGACGACACCGGCCTCAACTACAATCATCCAGCCTCTGAGGTAAGTTAAAAACCTCCAAACACTAATTGGTGTGTCCATCTTAAGGAGAAGTATTGAGTAGTCTATCTCCAAACAGGTCTGGACCAAAAAGGCGGAGCAGATCCGGTGTCCGACTCCGCTCCCCGAAAACCTAGCCGATCCTCTATTAATGAGGATGCTGGTTCCGGTGCCATACCAGGCGCCGGTAAAGAAGAAGAAGAAGAAGAAGAAAGAGGAGGACACTTCAGACGCAATGTTCGGAGAAGCTGATGCCCAGTCCTCTCTCGAGGGCGATGATGACGACGACGAGGAGGAGGAGGAGGAGGAAGGTCCTCCCCACAAAGGCAAGAAAAGGGCGGCCTCCGAAGACCTGGAGGCCGAAGCCTCCAAGAGGGACAAAATTACCCTCCCTGATGACTCGGAGTCAGACGCCGTGGCCATCCCAACACACCATCGCCGGACCAAGCCCCAAGCCGACTCGTAAGTGGTCCGAGTGTAAGTGCATCTAGTGCCACCCCTAGTTGGTTTTGGAGTATTGACGACAAACCTGGTTGAGGGACTAATGTGTTTGTGAGAATTGCAGGACAACACAAGTAGTAGTCCCTCACTGATTTGGTTTACCTACCAGAGATGACCCCTAAAATGTATGAAGACATTGAAGACAAAGGTGGTATGTGAAGGTATTCACATTGAACTCTATGACAAGAGAAGACATTGTGTGAAGACTATGGAGCACGAAGACTTAGTTGTTTCGTTGTTTCATTTTCTTCTTTGTTGAGTCATAGGAACCACCGTACTGTTAAGTGGGGTCCAAGTGAACCAGTCAGAATGACTGAAGTGATGCTTAACCAAAATCCTATGTCTTCTAGCGAAGACAATGAGAGCAAATCTTATCCATAGCTGGATAAGTCAGCTTTGCTTGTAGCTCAAGTAAAGTTGCTGTGTGTGTTTGAAATTTGACCGTTGGAACACGTGTCAGTTCCTTAGTGACCCAGGGTCATTTCGGACAAATCAGGTCGGGTTGCCTAGTGGCTATAAATAGCCCACCCCCTACACCATAAATTGGTTGGCTGCTCAGAGTTAGTGCACGACTTTTGTCGTTTGAGAGCAACCCACCTCAAAGCCTTTGAGAGAGAAATCCTTGCGAGGACAAAGCCCTACACACCTAGAGCCAAAGAGTGTTAGGCATCACTGAAGTCTTCCTGTCTGTGTGATCTGAAGACTTATTACACTTGAGGACTGTGAATCCTCCAGCCGGTTAGGCGTCGCGTTCTGAGCATCCAAGAGTCATTGTGGATCACCGGTGAACGAAGTCTGTGAAGGTTTGGAAGTCTACCTTGAAGACTTACCAGAGTAATTGGGCGAGGACTGGGTGTCCTTAGCTGAAGGGGAATAAGGTGAAGACGCGGTCTTCTGAGTTTAATCTCAGCCTCTCTAACCAGACGTACAGTTGTCACAACAACTGGAACTGGCCCAACAAATCATTGTTTTCAACGAGCCACTGGTTCTATCCTTCCCATCTCTTTATTTGCAGATTTGTCCTTGTGAAGTCATTGCCTGTTTGCATTATCTATTTGTCTTCACTATGTGACTGCTTGTTCTGATTGGCTTCATACTATCTTCCATCCTGATCCATACTGCCTAGCTGCTATTAGTCTTTGTGCTTTCACTTCATTGAATACTTGACTATGGTTTGGCTAGTGTAGTCTACCTTCCGCTGCATGTTAATAGGTTCATTTCTATCGTCTGTCTTTGGAACTTCCATGTTTTGAAAACTTTCATAAAAATCGCCTATTCACCCCCTCAAGTCGATCACTAGCACTTTCAATTGGTATCAGAGCAAGGTACTCCCTTGTTTTGTGTGATTTGGTTTAACCACCTGGAGTTTTAGCTATGTCGACTGCAGGGATAATCAAAGTCTCCGCTGCGTGCCCAGTCTTTGATGGAACTGAATATCCCTACTGGAAGAATAAGATGCGCATGCATCTTGAAGCCATTGATGTCGACCTTTGGTATGTCGTCAATAATGGCATCCCCAAGGCTGGTGAAGGTGTCACCGCTGCTGATGTCAAGAAGTTCGTTCAACTGGATTCCACTGCCAAGAATATCATCTGTGGTCATCTGCCAAAAGGACAGTATGGCCGTGTGAGTGCTCTGGAAACATCCAAGCTAGTTTGGGACTGGCTCTCCAAGGTCAACGAAGGTGTCTCAACCCAGAGAGATCAAAGAATCAGTGTCCTTCGCAACCTCTTCAACCACCTCAAGAGAAACAACAATGAGAATGTTCAGCTCATGTTTGATCGACTCACTAACATCACAAATGAGCTTCAAGCTCTCGGCGCTACTGAGATCACCAAGCATGAAATCGTCAAGACACTCCTGAGATCACTTGACAGCTCGTTTGACACCCTAGCCCTGATGATTCAAGAACGCCCTGACTTCAAGACACTCGATCCGTCTGACATACTTGAAAGTCTCAACACACATGAGTTTCAGCTTTCTGAGAAAAGAGACATCCATGGTCCCAACTATGGGCGAATTCGTGCTTTGAAGGCAAAAGCTGTTTCCTCATCTGAAGAAGAATCTGACTGCAGTTCTGATGATCCTGAATACATTGGAAAGGAGCTTGCTATGCTTGTGAAGAAATTCTAGAAATTCACCAAGAAGAAAGGCTTCAGAAAGTCCTCATGATCCAGCTCAAGGAATGATGAAGCTTCTGCTCATGACTACAAGAAGAGAACATGCCACAAGTGCAAGAAACCTGGTCACTACATCTCTGAGTGTCCGCAGTGGGACAATGAGAACAACAAGAAGAAGAAGAGCAAGGAATATGATTCTGATGACAAGAAAAAGAAGAAATACTCAAAGTCTTCTTCCAAGTCTTCCTCAAAGTCTTCATCACACAATAAGAGCTCATCTGGCAAGGTCCGTGCGTTTGTCAGCAAGGAAATGGATTCAGAGGAGGAGTCTGCTTCTGAGGAGGTAGAGGTGGAGTCAGAGGAGGAGTCCGATTCTGGCGTTGCAAGTCTGGCTACAGCCTACGTTGCCAAGTCCATATTCAACACTAAAGACAATGACTTCGTCACCGACGCTGATGCTAATGACAAGGACAACTCCGCTCCCACCTACTGCTTCATGGCACGCGGTGCCAAGGTAAAATCACGCACCACTCACTATCAAACATCAAGTGAAGATGACTCTGATTGTGGTTCCAAACCCAGCTACAACACACTTGCTAAAATTGCAACTAAACAACAGAAAGCTATGGAACATATTCAAAAACTGTTAGACAAAAGCGATGACCTGTTAGACGCTGAAATGACTCGATCTCAGTCCTTAATTGAAGACATAAAAAATCTTCATGTTAAGTATGAGGAGCTTGAAAGTCGTCATGAAACACTCTCAGCAACTCATGAAAAGCTTTCCTATGATTATCTTCAAAGGAAGCAAGAACTTGAGAAATTGAGAGCGGCTCATAAAGATCTTCAAAAGGAAAACGAGTCACTTCGTGCCAAACAGATCAATCCCGCTCAGGAAGGATTTGAACCACCATGTCTTAAATGCATTGAGCGTGATAACGCTACTTCTGTTGCTGGATGTTCTACTGCTGCTACTATTGCAATATCTTCAACTGTTGATGTGGCTAACCCCTCTGCTGAGGATGCCACTTCTATTGCTGATGAAAATGCTAGGTTGAAGACGTTGCTTGAAACAGGGATGTACAAAAGTCTTAAAGGGCATCAAACTCTATGTGATGTCCTAAAAAGGCATATCCTGAACCAAAACCCTAGGAAAGAGGGTGTTGGGTTCGAAAGGAAAATGAATGCTGATGGCTCTTACTGGAAACCTGAGCAGTACCCCAAAACCACATGGGTTGCTGCAAAGGAACCTTCAGTGGATCCATCCACCCTATCTGGCTTCACTTGCGCTAATCCCATTGTCATTGATGAATCCTTTGATGCAAACTATAAACTATTTAAGAATTAGAATGGTGAAGTGTTTGCCAGGTATATTGGTACTAACTGCAGGAATGGGCCACCTATGAAGAAAGTCTGGGTGCCGAAAAAGTGTCTGGAAAATGTTCCTGTGAATGTCATCATGACACCACAAGTGAAGAAGACAAACCCCAGACCACAGGCTTCATATGGTCCAAAGGCTTCATACAGATAGAGGACTCACCTGAGTCGCACTAACGCAAATGTTTTGCAGGGAAACAATACTCAGGCCTATGAATATGAGCGCGTTTCATCAAACCGCCATGTTCATAAGACTGAGAACTACTCTGCTTATTCTTATGAGTACTATTGTCCACCTGCAAGACTATTTTTTAGGTCTCCCAAGCCAAAGTTCTCAAATGCTGCACTTAGACTCATTGCTTCGAAGCCACCCTTAAAGATGTGGGTGGCTAAGAAAGCTTAACTCTCTTTTGCAGGGAAAGGTCTCCAGCCGAAAATCAAATGCGTCTGAAGCTATTGCTGGGGACCTTAAACATCTTGTAGGGCGCAAGATCAAATGCCCAAATGGTCTTATTATGTACCTTGTTCCTGAGTCGCTTGCTACTTTCCCTATCAGTCCTAACCTTGATCTAAGCTTTAATAACCCTCTTGCTCGTCAAATGTTTATGCTTCACAATGCTCTTCGTGTAGCCTATCCCCCTAACTGCACTGTAGGGTATGACACCAGCTGCTTCAGAATGGATTATTGATAGTGGATGTACTAATCACATGACTGGCAAGCGAAGTCTTCTCATGGACTCAACCTTGCGTCCATCTGACAAGAGTCACATCTATAAGTGCATCTAGTGCCACCCCTAGTTGGTTTTGGAGTATTGACGACAAACCTGGTTGAGGGACTAATGTGTTTGTGAGAATTGCAGGATAACACAGGTAGAAGTCCCTCATTGATTCGGTTTTCCTACCAGAGATGACCCCTAAAAATGTATGAAGACAGTGAAGTCAAAGGTGGTATGTGAAGACATTCACATTGAAGACTGTGACAAGAGAAGACATTGCGTGAAGACTATGGAGCGCGAAGACTTAGTTGTTTCGTCGTTATTTTTCTTCTTTGTTGAGTCATAGGAACCACCATACTGTTAAGTGGGGTCCAAGTGAACCAGTCAGAATGACTGAAGTGATGCTTAACCAAAATCCTATGTCTTCGAGCGAAGACAATGAGAGCAAATCTTATCTAGAGCTGGATAAGTCAGCTTTGCTTGTAGCTCAGGTAAAGTTGCTGTGTGTGTTTGAAATCTGACCGTTGGAACATGTGTCAGTTCCTTAGTGACCCAGGGTCATTTCAGACAAATCAGGTTGGGTTGCCTAGTGGCTATAAATAGCCCACCCCCTACACCATAAATTGGTTGGCTGCTCAGAGTTAGTGTACGGCTTTTGTCATTTGAGAGCAACCCACCTCAAAGCCTTTGAGAGAGATGGCCCGGACGATGTCTCCTGAAGCCAGTTCTTGTCTGACCAGTAGATGGAAGACTTTGACAGTGTTGAAGCCTTTCAGTCTAAACTTCATGGCAACAGAGAAATCAGTCAGGAAGGGTGGCAGACAGCGCCGTGGGGGTACATCAATGGACCTGCCCGAAGATCTCTATGAACTATACAAAACTGACCCCGAAGAAAGCTATGGTCAGCGCAAGACACGAATCCAATGGATTCAAAGATACTGGGCCGAGCAATGGTTCAAGTACAGATTCGTCACCAAGGAGTATGCTGAAAATTATGCTCTCACGCGTCCCTGGGGAGATATTCTCTATAAAAATCTTCAACCCAAGACCAGAACTGAAGCCATTGCTCAAGGATTTTACCCTTGCATGGTCCGAGGCCCATAGCCTACTGATGCCGACCCATCGTCATTGTTGTGGTGTCGAGATGACAATCTGTTCAAGCGCAACTACCAGGCTGCAAAGAACTCGGCCAAGGAAAACAAGAAGTATTTTGGATTAGACTTCAACCCAGGCCCCTCCGTGCCACGTGCTGACGGCACACGCGAAGCTGAACCCAATCTTGTTGGGCCCTTCTACAACTTAGAAGGTCTCATCACTCACATTCAGGTTCAAGGGGCAGCCATGGACCACTCTGCTGATGACTCTGATTCTGATGAAGCGCCTGAACCACCGAAGCCTGTGAAGCAAATGAAATCTAAGGCTTCAAAGCCCTCTTCAGTACCAAAGGCTTCAAAGCCCTCATCTGCACCAAAGGTTTCATGGGCGAAGCCTCTGGCCACTGCACCTCCTGAAGCTAGTGTGCTGTCTGAAGATCTCTGACGCATCTCCAAGCCTGCCAAAGTGAAAAAGCCCATGCAACCCACTGGTCAAGCACTGACCCCTGCTGTTGTCTTGAGAAACGAGAATGACGCCATTGATCTGTCCAGCGACGACGATCTTGGCCATGACGCTCTTGAGCAGTTGATCAAGAGCAAGCAAGAGGTGGAAATCTTCAATGACCTTCCTCTCTTTGATGTGGAAATCTTAAACAAGTTCATTGATGAGTGGTTTGACAGCCCAAATGTCAGCTTTGATGATCTTCAACTTCCCATTGGCCTCAGCGTCGCCTTCCATGGAGCCATTGCTCCTGAGTTGGCTCTAGCCTAGAAAATTGTTGAGCTGAATCATAACATCGATTATGAAAAGGCTCAGTTTAAGAAGCACATGGCCAAGCTCAATGTTGAAGACATTCAAAACTTCAAAGTCATGATGCATGAGCTCAAGGAAGCATTCCACAAGAAACGTGAAGAAGCAAAAGGTTCTCGTGAGCGCATGAAGGATCTTGTTGCCAAATGTGTTCAGGGATACAATGAAGCTGAAAAGCGCAAGGCCTTGGGGCGACCAGGCATCGACCCACGAATAGCTGCCAAGAAGAAGAAGAAGCCAGCTGTGGCAGAACCCGAACCATCAAGGCAGGAAGAACATCACATTGTCTTCCCAGCCAGTATGACAGGCTCGAAACCTAAGGTCCCCACAGTGGCTTCAGAACTGAAGAAAACAAGGGCGGCTGAAGCCGAAGCCAGAAAGCGCAAGACCAAAGCCACCACTGATGATGCTCCCCCAACCAAGAAACGAAAAACCAAGAAGAGAGACCGGGCTGCTCCCACAGAGCCCCTTGATGTCAAGCCAATCTCAGTGGCTCGTCCTGTGTCTGAACATCGAGAGCGCCAGTTGGTAGTTCATGAGCCTACTTCCATAGAGGCTCGTGAAGCTGAAAACAATCCAGCTGTTGACCCCACCGCAGCTGAAGACATTGGTCCTCACGACAATGTTGAAGATGATGAAGTCCTTCCTCAGATCAAGCAAAATTTGGTATCATCGCCTGTGCTCACGCACAACAGGCTCATCAGCATTGGTCGTCCTCTGACGCCAACTGCTCAGGATGCATCGTGGGCTGATCACCCACAACAACAAGACATCCCAAGTTCTCCCCAACCACAAGTACAAGATGACGATGACTTTGAGGCCCAGCCAACTCCATCTCCATAGGCGTCGCCAGCGTTATGCAGGCTTCGCAAAGGATCAAGGCCCCAAGTCACTCCAACTGTGAATGTTTCTGAGTCTGAAGCCAAAATGGCTGAAGATATTCCGGCTGCATCAGCCGATGAAGAAGAACCACGTAATGAAGACAGAGTTGCTACAACACCAACAATTCCCGAAGTTGTTCTCGAGGAGAATGTGTCCGACCCTCCAGCTCCTGAAGTGGAGGTTACCCATACTGAGGCAGCCACCAACATCAACACTGAAGCCAATGACGTTGTCATGGCTGAAGCTAATGTGGTGCCAGAAGTGCAAGCACCTGAAGCCAATGTGGCCCCTGAAGCCAATGCTGCACCAGATGTAATCATTCCTCCTGAAGCTATTGTGCCACTTGCAGCCCGCGTCAACGACAATGCCAATGCTCATGTACCCCCTCCAAGACCTCATACTGTTGAGCTGGCATTTGATCGTGGTCAGCCTGTTATGGTCCGATGGCCCATTCTGGTTCCTCCACCTGCCGCGGGTCCACAATTTGACTATCATATCGAGCACAGGCCTCAAGTCCAGAAGCCCAAGCCAAGACTTCCAAGATTCCCAGGCACTGCAACCTCTCCCGGGGTCTTCATGTGAATGGCTTCGTGGCACATAACATTTTCTTCAATAGCGCCAAGAACCCTTACTCCAAACCTCGCATTTCATCGGATCGGTTCTGGAGCTATCAGCAGCACAACTACTATTCATGCGTCTTATACAATCAAGGGCGCATATTTCCACATATGCATCTCGACACTGAAGCTATAGCTGGCCTGCCCTGTCTAGAAGAAGCGTTGGATTGCTTCAGAGACGCTGGACTCCTGTAGTTTGTCACATACAAGGAACACTGGAATGAAGAGCTTCTGTTACAGTTCTATGCAACTCTTCACATTCGAGACTACAACAGGGATCCAAAGACTTGGGTCCTTGAGTGGATGACAGGCAATGTCCATCATGAAGCCAAAGCTCTTGATATCATTGATCTCACAGGCATGCCCACTCCTGGTGAATACTATGAACTAGGATGTCAACAACACTAGAATGCTTTGGAGAGCATTTTCTAGAAGCCAGAACCCAACATGAGCCAAATGCTGAGCATGATGAAGCCTTTGCCTCACAACGCTGAATACCCGTCTGAATTCTTCATTGAAGACCTAGAGTATCTGCCTCGCACCATTTACCATATCATCAAAAAAACTCTATGGCCTGTCAAAGGACATTCATCTGCAGCTAAGCTTGAAGGAGCAATGAAGACTTTGGTTTTCTATATCTTCAATGGCATCAGCTTCAATGCTCCAGACTTCTTCATCAGGCAGTTGGCTGCATCTGGCTCCGACGTTTTTGGTCTGAAGTTCTATGCTCCATGGGTAATGCGTCTTATCAAGCTTCACTCTGCCTTCAACTATCAGCCACCTGCGCACAATCATCTTGTATTTCTGCCAGAGGTTGATCTGTCTGTTGAAGCTATTTACCCAAAACCTGCTAAGGATCCGATTTATCTTCACAATGCTGATCGTCAAAGCTTCACCCAGCCCATTGAAGGAGTTTAGGCAGTCTCTTGTGTTTATCCCTTGGCTGGTAACACTCGTGCCCCTCGCGCTCAAACTGACGCCACTGGAAGCAACATTGCCCAAAGGCCTCGGAAGCGATCTCGTGTTCTCAATGACCGAGACCTTCTCGTAGTGCTACATCAGAAACATGATAAGCATCATGACTGGCTTAAGCGTCAGATGCAAAGCCTCTTGGTGGACGTCAATCACATTCGCAATCTTGCCACCAAGAATGCCTTTGTTACACATGAAACCTGTCAGATGTCTTGGAAGAGTTTGAATTTGCTTTGTGGTCAAGCTGATCTACAAGACGATGGCTTCATAGAAAGATTCAAGTTTGACTCAACTCGTCCAAGGAATGCTCACTTGCGTCGGACTCCCTCACTTGAAGACTCTAACAATTCGTCCTCAGCTGCGATGGTGAATGCCAGAGTCATCGATGACCAAGATGATGCCACTTCACCTCCTCCAACTTCAGTGCGTGTCGACACTGCACCAAGTTCTTCTGTACCACCGGACCTCAACAACGACCCTGCTGCCTCGCCTGCACCTCATGGGAACGAGTAGAAGCTCTATATCTTCAAACCTTTTTGGTCATTACTGACAAAAGGGGGAGAAGCATACGAGTTGAGTTGATAGTCTTCAAGCGGGTTCATATGGGTGGTCACTTTACTTTTTGCTACTTTTGCCAAGTGCTTACAACTCTCGCTTTTTGATACATTTGGTTCTTTGAGTTGTAACACTTAAACTCGATGGTCGTCTGCTACTTATTTGCTATTCTGTGATGCGATGATAAATTCCGCATGTGCGATGATAACTTCCACACTTAGGTCATTTTGCAGACGTCCATTTTTCATTATGCATGTCATTATCGTCGTAATATCAAATCATGCATGATGAATTGTCATCATAAGTTGAAGAGGATCTCCACAAGTACAACCTGCCATGTGCATTTGCATTCCAAAAGCAAATTACTTATATGCACATCTTCAAGGGGAGCCTTTGCCACTTATGAAGACAATACCCTATCCTTTACAATTTCACATATTTTATTCCTCGTTGAAAACTTCAACCAGTTTGTCATCAATCACCAAAAAGGGGAGATTGTAAGTGCATCTAGTGCCACCCCTAGTTGGTTTTGCAGTATTGACGACAAACCTGGTTGAGGGACTAATGTGTTTGTGAGAATTGCAGGATAACACAGGTAGAAGTCCCTCATTGATTCGGTTTTCCTACCAGAGATGACCCCTAAAAATGTATGAAGACAGTGAAGTCAAAGGTGGTATGTGACGACATTCACATTGAAGACTGTGACAAGAGAAGACATTGTGTGAAGACTATGGAGCGCGAAGACTTAGTTGTTTCGTCGTTCTTCTTCTTCTTCTTTGTTGAGTCATAGGAACCACCGTACTATTCAGTGGGGTCCAAGTGAACCAATCAGAATGACTGAAGTGATGCTTAACCAAAATCCTATGTCTTCGAGCAAAGACAATGAGAGCAAATCTTATCCAGAGCTGGATAAGTCAGCTTTGCTTGTAGCTCAAGTAAAGTTGCTGTGTGTGTTTGAAATCTGACCGTTGGAACACGTGTTAGTTCCTTAGTGAGCCAGGGTCATTTCGGACAAATCAGGTCGGGTTTCCTAGTGGCTATAAATAGCGCACCCCCTACACCATAAATTGGTTGGCTGCTTAGAGTTAGTGTACGACGTTTGTCGTTTGAGAGCAACCCACCTCGAAGCCTTTGAGAGAGAATTCCTTGCGAGGAAAAAGCCATAAACACCCAGAGCCAAAGAGTGTTAGGCATCACTAAAGTCTTCATGTCTGTGTGATCTGAAGACTTATTACACTTGCGGACTATGAATCCTCCAGCTGGTTAGGCGTCGCGTTTTGAGCATCCAAGAGTCATTGTGGATTGCCGGTGAATGAAGTCTGTGAAGGTTTGGAAGTCTACCTTGAAGACTTACCAGAGTGATTGGGCGAGGACTGGGTGTCCTTAGCTCAAGGGGAATAAGGTGAAGACGCTATCTTCTGAGTTAAATCTCAACCTCCCTAACCAGGCGTACAGTTGTCACAGCAACTGGAACTGGTCCAACAAATCATTGTCTTCAACGAGCCATTGGTTCCATCCTCCCCATCTCTTTATTTGTTGATCGGTCCTTGTGAAGTCATTGCCTGATTGCATTATTTATTTGTCTTCATTGTGTGACTGCTTGTTCTGATTGGCTTCATACTATCTTCCATCCTGATCTATACTGCCTAGCTGCTATTAGTCTTTGTGCTTTCATTTCATTGAATACTTGACTATGGCCTGCTTAGTGTAGTCTACCTTCTGCTGCATGGTTATAGGTTTATTTCTATCGTTTGTCTTCGAAACTTCCATGTTTTGAAGACTTTCATAAAAATTGCCTATTCACCCCTCCTCTAGTCGATCACTAGCACTATCAACATCACATTTGCTGATACTGGTAAAAGCAAGGTATTGGGTCTAGGTAGAGTTGCAATCTCAAGGGATCAACACATGGATAAAGTGATGCTTGTTGAATCCCTTAGTTTCAACTTAATGCCTGTCTCAATGCTTTGCGATTTAAATATGATTGTGATGTTTGGAAAATATTGTTGCCTTGTTCTAATGGAATCTGACAAGTCTCTAGTCTTTGAAGGGTATCGGAAAGATGATCTGTACATGGTAGATTTCTCAGCAGGACCACATCTTGCCGTATGTCTTCTTGCAAAAGCTTCAGAATGCTGGCTCTAGCATCAGAGGCTAGGGCATGCTGGCATGAGGAACTTGCATACTCTTGCAAAGAAGAAGCACGTCATAGGCATCGAGGGCGTCAAGTTCAAGAAGGATCACTTATGCGGTGCCTGCAAAGCAGGAAAGATGACGAGGGCCAAGCATCCCTCGAAGACAATCATGACAACGACTCAACCCTTCGAACTGCTACACATGGACCTCTTCGGTCCCACTCACTACTCAACTCTTACTACTACTGCTTGTCTCATTACTAGGAGAAGACCTACTAATGGCGCACCAGTTTTGCCTACTAATGGCGCATCACTGGTGCGCCATTACTAGCACGCCACTAGTAATTTTTACTGGTGCGCCATTAGTATCTGGTATACTAATGGCGCACCACCAAGTGCGCCATTAGTATATAAAACCATGTGCCATTAGTGTGCCTCCCAGGGGCCATATTTAACCATGTGCTTTGGCACACTAATGGCGCACTGCGGATAGATGCGCCATTAGTATACTTGGCATACTAATGGCGCACTCTGTCTTGATGCGCCATTAGTATCCTTTGGCATACTAATGGCGCACTCTGTCTTGATGCGCCATTAGTATCCTTTGGCATACTAATGGCGCACCTTGTGGTGATGCGCTATTAGTATGAATATTTGTTTTTTTACTTTTCGGATTTTTGCACAGGTTACAAAATATATTATTTGACAGAATATAGATAGTAGCACACATCAACAACAGATTCATCGAATACAATAGAAGATTAGTCTCCGAATACAATTCATCATATTAGTCTCCGAATTCAAAAGACCGAACAAAGATAAAACATTACAAGTCTCGAGACCGCGAGTATCGAGTTTGTCTTCACATTACAAGTCGATATCAATCATCTAAACTACCATCACATAGAAGAGAGCTGCGGTCATCACGATGAGCATCATCGCGATCAAACTGGTCTTCATACGGTTCCTCCAACGCTCCCTCTCTCCCGCTAGATAGCGGGCGTATCTAGATTCGGCCTCCGCCCTAGTGGTGTACCCTTTGTAACTGTTACCGCTGAAACGGTGAACCTGTCTCCGACACTCCTCCCAGTCGTCGTAGACTCCGGGAACCTTACCCTTGTACACGACATACGATGACATCTCTATGCACAAGCCAAACAACAGACAATACATACATAAGCAATATATAAGTATGCAACAAAAGGATCGGAAGATAAAAGCAAGACATTAATAGCACGATTCATGGTCCTACTAATAAATAGCATCGATTACATCTAAGTTGAACGACTGTCCAAACCAAAGAGACATACAATTCATTAAAGTTTAATTACAACATGAGCCAATCAATGTTTCAGAACTACACATCACTACTTTCGACTCGACTCATGGACAGGAGCGTGGATGAAGCCGCCGTCTGTCGTGATGGTCATGAAATCGCGGGCGTTGTCAGCCTGCATTTGTAGCATTCCGTCTATCTCAATGTTGGACGGTTGATATCTGAGGAAGAACTGCCCCGAGGTATGAAGGACATCTTGATGGATGATGTCCGCAAACTCCGACTGGATGCGAAAGAATTCTTGTCTGATGTCCGCGTCCTAGATTGCCGACAAGCTCGTGGCTGAATCTTTGAGATTATTTGGTAGCAAAAGGTGATGATGGTCCCTTACGATCGCCCGCATGTGATGGAGGGCATAGTAGGCATCCTTCTGACCGCCAGGCGGCTGCTTGACGCAGCAGAACGTCGTATTGTGGGCGAACACGTGCTTGCCGTACTTACGAACTGCCCTGATGAAGGTGCCTCTAGATTTGGCGTAGCCAGGGAGAACATCATCAAGAACTTTCTTGATATTTGTGTAGTCTATCTTGGAGTTACGGTTCGGGTCGAAATACGTGGCCATGGAATATTTCGAGCTTAAGAGGATGAGTGTGCAATGTGTGTCACTGCACAGAACACGGAATGTTAGAAAAAAAGAACGATCGAAATCTAAGAAATCATATGTTATGGGGCGGTTAAGGGATGACTTACTCGGGAAAGTAAGCCACAAGGAAGTTATCCTTATCTGGGTTTGCCAGAATGACGTCTTCGAGGTGTGAACTCGCGACTTGGCGGTCCCCAGCACTGCTCAAGAGCTTGGCACGCATGTAGAAGGGGTCGACGATCACGATGTCCGGGGTCTTGTCTCTAATGATCCGCATCTCCATACTCAGCGAAAACAGCCGAACGAAGGTGTAGTGCAGCGGATGAAGGTTGAACATAGCAAAGATGTCATCAAACCGCAGGACGATCGTACCCCCGATGGCGCCATCCACAAAGCCCTTGCCCTCTGGCACCTTGGCCATGAAAACCGGGTATGCCACATCATTCTCTCTGAGACGCCGCTTCTCCAAAGAAAGAACACTGTCGTGCAGACTCCGCATAGCACCGGTTGCAACATTGAGCATGTTTGTCGGTAGCATCGCCCTACCCGCCACATGCACCCTCCTCGAGATATCCTTAGGTGAAGGTGGCCCATCCTGAGCACGGATCGTACTCGGTGCCGGCTGGCTCGCACCGGCGCCCTTTTTAGTCGGCCGTTTCCAGCCCTTCTTCTTGATCAGCTGTAATGGGATCGAGTTCTGCTCACAGACCGCCTTCTTGAGCGTGTTGGGGCTGATAATATTTGGCACCTCCGCTATCTGAGGCTCGATGAAGGCGGTAGCTGGAGGCGTCTCCTGAGAACTGAACGCCAGACGACGCCTGTTGCAATTGGGTTTCTCCGCCGTACCAGCTAGATCGTGGTCGTCTTGTTTGGGTTCTTGAGAAGGAGGCCCGCAGAACTCGTCACCGTACCCATGTTTGGCAAAGTACTTATCGACGTTGGTAAATGTACCATCGTCGTTGTCGTCGTCGTCCGGATCCTGTGCCATATGCATGTCCGGATCCTGTGCCATAGGGATGTCCGGCATGTCCGGTAGCGTTGCGGCATTCTTTCCATGGCTTGGCGCCGGCATGACTGGCGGTCTTGTCTGTGGGGTGGTGTCCCCCGCCCCCAAACGAATCTGGCTCTTCGGCCAAAGCAGGGGCCAGCTTACGCAGGCGCTGAGGGTCATCTCATCTTCTTCGTCGGCCCCAGCGGGTCGAATCGGAGGTAACAGCTCGTCGCAGCCTGGCAGCACCCAAACCACTTCAACCCTATACATTATGGGTGGCATCGGATTACCGTGCAACACGGGGTTACCCGGTTGAACGATTCTGCCCTTGGCGACATCGACCAACTCACCGCCCACGAAGTGCAGGAGAGTGCAAGGAACATCGGCGGCGCCCTACGAAAACATGTAGGGCGTCAGGGATGCCCAGTCAAAGGCAAGGAGATGAAGTCCTCGGCCGAGAGGCTTAGTTACCGTGATGCCGTCGAGCTCGGCTAATGTCGAGGCACCGCCAACGGCGGGCGTGCAACTGACGGAGGGGCCGCTTGCTGGCGAGGTGCCGGCCGGCGTACACCCGGGTGCATTAAGCTCCAATGCCGGTGTCGGAGACACCAATACCGCCGCCGCCGGAGACACCAATGGCACCGCCGCCGTAGACACCAATACCGCCACCGGCGGAGACACCAATGGCGCCGCCTGCGCGTTGTGCGAGTTGCTGGCCGTGAAGCTGGGAATTGGGGGCGGCCCCTGTTGGCCACCCGCAATCCACGTCGTTATCCCATGAATCAAGGTAGGCATAATGTCGGTGAGCATCGATCCCAGTTGTTGTTGCACTTGCTCTTGGACCATCTCCGGAATCCGCGCCACTTGCGCCTTGAGTGCTTCAACCTCGCGCAACTGGCTTTCCGAGCTGGTCTTTTTCTCCTTTCGCCCACCAACGGTATAGTATGACGACCATTTTGTGGACAAGCCTTTGCCGGCCACACGACCAGCTGACGTTGGCTTACTGAGATTATCCTTGTTTTTCATTACGTTCAACGCCCTATTCAAAGGGGTGTCGAAAGGGGAGCTCTGAGACGACCCCGCGCTACTGCTTTCTTTGTCCTGCAGAAGGAACGTGAACCATTTAGAAATATTGGGGATTAATTAGAATGCAACCATATGGAGCTAATTACGCGGGGGTGTATTCCTTACCAGAACAAGCTCAAGCTCCTTGGTCTTCGGATCCGTGGTAAGCTCCTTTGTTAGCGGGTCCTCCTTGTACCGGGCCCTGAGAAAGTTCCTGGTCTGCTTGTCACTGTATTTCTCGAAGCGGGGCGGTAGGCCTTGCTCGGCACGCTCCGCGTCCTCCTTGTCCCATACAGGCTCCGCCACTCTGTAACCGCCGGGACCGAGTTGGTGGACCCCTATGTTCAATTGCCGCATTTCTTTCCCCCACTTACTTGATTCGGAGGTTGCGGGGCTCTCGCACTTGATCTTGAACTCCTTGTAGTCATCTTCGCTCATCAAAGGATATTTCACCTTGATCTTCTCATAACTATCACCTTTGTCAATCATTGCCTTCACCGTGCTTTTCCAAGTAGACAGGGCCATGCTCATCTTCGTGAGGGCGGCACCGTTCACTTTATTACCCGAGAGGCGTGTGTTTGCGAACTCAGCGGGGAACTTGTATCGTTCGTGCAGCTTCGTGAAGAGGAGGCTGCGCAAATTCCCTCGGTCCTTATGCCTTAGGTTCTCAGTGTTGATCGAGGCAGTGCTCCGGAGAATGCACCCGAGCTGAATAGAGTACCCCTTGACTACGTGTTTGGGTGTCGTCGGATGCCCGTCGGAGTTCACTTCAGTAAATTCCTCCCTGACGGTGCCGAGCATGTTCGGGCGCCGGTCCTTCCATTGCCTCTTCGGTTGGCTGCCATCTGTGCGTGCGCCGCCATCATCAGTGGTGGCATCCGCGGTGCCATCATCAGTGGTGTCATCCCCGACGCCACTAGGGGTTGTGTAGTCAGGATCGGTGTCTTCCGCGGCGTCCTCATAGCGGTGAGGTTCTTCCTCCAACTCCTGGGACAGCTCCCAGAATTGCTTGCCGCCCGAACCGCTGGCCTCATCGTTGTGGGCCATGTTTCGCTCTAAATAGGAAAAAAGTTTGGTCAAAAAGTTGGTTATTGTCAAGGAACAAGATCATGGTCTCATCATTTAGGGTTTGTCGACACCGAGGCATCCTAAAAGCTAAGCTTTTATCATTTAGGGTTTGTCGACGCCGAGGCACCCTAAAAGCCTAAGCGTACATCATTTAGGTTCTCATCGACACCGAGGCACCCTAAAAGCCAAGGTTTCATCATTTAGGGTTTGTCGACCCCGAGGCACTCTAAATGCTAAGTTTTCATCATTTAGGGTTTGTCGACGCCGAGGCACCCTAAAAGCCTAAGCGTACATCATTTAGGTTCTCATCGACACCGAGGCATCCGGGGCAGCCAAGTTAAGTTTTCATCATTTAGGGTTTATCGATGCCGAGGCACCCTAGGTTTGGCCTAATCACTTGGCACTAATCACTTGGCTCTATTGCCACCTATGTTGGGTTTATCATCTAGGGTTTATCGATGCTAAGGAGAATTCTAAGTTGGGCCTAATAACTTGGCTCTATTGCCACCTATGGTTTAATGCAGCAAGAATGGCAGGGCAGTTGATCCTACTTAACTAAGTACTAAGATACCCCGGCCCATGAATTAGTCGAAGTACCCCATATGTCCTATTTTTAGCAAAGTCATGCTAAAATTCACGGAAAATTTTAGCATGACCTTTGCTGAAAATAGGACATATGGAGTACCCGAATTTGCCGGAACGGAAGTTAATCGACATTCCGGCAAACTCAAGGGCAACTTGGGGTACCTGCAAATTCATCACGACACAATGGTCGGAGACAAAACCCAGCAAACTAGCAAGATGATCATCATCTTTGCAAGACAGTAGCTCAAGTTTTTGACAGTGGCCTCTGAAGAAAACAGCATTGCAACATTCAAGTTCACAGGATAAAAAAATCATCCACATTCACCAACCCACATGATGTTAAAACCCACATGAGCTGTAAACAGACTTAAAAAACCCACATGATGTTATAACTGTATACACTGAACATGATGATACCAAATGGGAAGGAAAATTGTATCACTCTAGATTAGTGTAGTCACTATCTAACAAAACCAGAATGTTAACAAAATTACACCATGATGATACCAAATTCTTGTAGCAGTACAATGACTTCACAGGATAAAAAAATCATCCACATTCACCAACCCAAACTGGTGGAGATACAGCAAACCAGAACCTCCCAGGTTTCCGCCATTTTATTTTTCCCATCGTATATGTTTTTTGATTCATGTCATGGTACTTGCTGTCAAACCAAGTATTTTCTTTCTACATAATCTGGGAAGTTTCCTTCTTACTGTCTCACTATCTTACTGTCTCACTACAAAAAACTAGTATGCTTAGTTGAGACTAGTATGTTTAGTTGCATTATGACAGGCAAAAACTACAAATATTTGTGTTTTTAGTTGAGCAATGCAGCGACAGTGTGATAGGCAAGTTTCAGCTGGCAAAGTGTCATGATTCAGACAACAGAGCAGCTAAGCATAGCAAGTGGATAGTTTAGTCAGTATACTAGTACTCTTTAGAAAGCATGAGACATATATTACCTAGAGGAGACTTCGTCGGAGAGTTGCCTGTGAATTGAAAATACAATGAGATCAGCAAAGGACAGTAAGATATATACTGAAATTATCATAACAAAATGCCAGCTACTGCCATGGTCAAAGAATAGATTATGATAGCTGGACAAGTACATGTCAAACTAGATAATTTTCAGAACCGGTTTAACCACCGCAGGATAAAACAATGCATCCAAGACTGGGCTTAGACTAATATCCTCATGGCATAATCTGACATCAAGCAAATAATATAACAACAGTGAAAATGTATGTTCACTGCAAATGAATATGGACCAAGTGTTCACATTCTTGGAGTAACAAATATTCATCTACTCATTTGTAGATACCTAGGAGTAACAAGACTGCACTTGCCAATAATGTTTTATTTATGCTTCCCAAGGACCAACTCCTAAACTGAACACAAAAAACTGTGTGCACATCTGCAAGTTGTAGAAGGAAAAGGTGCAACACTAAAAAAACTATCAAACTAACAGATCCATTAATCAATTATGGATTTCTTACATGTTACATCTATCATTATGGACTTCTTACATGTTTCATATTGTTGCATGAATCCAAATTCACTGGAATATTGTTGCATGAAGCAAAAGAAGCCCTGGGCATCCATCCAACACAGCTAAACAAAGAAAATGCAGTTCCATGCTTTCACAATACAATTCTCTTCAGATTTCTTATTAAGAGACAACAAGATACTTGTCACTGAAATTTTCTTCAGATTTCACAGTACTGAATTTCAATGGGAAAAATTCTTAGTACAGTTCAATCTCAGGGAATCAAATATGAGAATCAAATATGGGTCATGCAGTTCCACTATCTGTATAAAGAACCATCGGTGGCGCTCCACTAAGAACCATGCCAACGGCTGGTGCTGAGGATATGGGGATTGCCGGTGGGAGGAGATGGGATTGGGGTAGGGTCGCCTCACTCACCTGCTGGCTAGCGCGCTGGCGTCGGGGAGAGGCGGGCGGGTTCGGGTGGCGTGAGCAAGGAGGTTGGTCGGTGCGGCGGTCCTTGATCTACGGTGGCGGTCCTCCTCGATCTGCGGCGGTGGTCCTCCCGGCCCGAGAGTCACTTGGCAGCAGCAGCTTCCCAGCCCGTCGGGCACTCCTCCCTGGTCCGGACTGGCCACGCTGCTCGGGGACGGCGAAGGAGGCGAGGGGGGCGGCGAGGGGGACGGCGAACACGGAGGGCAGCGGGTGAGATCGATGAGGCAGGGGAGAGATTAGAGAGATTGGGGATTTAGTGTGGGGGGAAGCTTTCTAATGGCGCACCACCCCCTCGTGCGCCATAAGTACGACTATTCTAATGGCGCACCACCCCTCGGTGCGCCATTAGAATTTTGTTTTAATCTAGCCCACTAGCCATATCTACAACCTAACCCTATCTACAACAGAACCCACCCACTAGCCCGACTGGTCAGCACGCAGCACACACACCAGGAGGTCCTGGGTTTGATTCCCAGGCTCCCCAATATTTTTTATGCATTTTAAATGCTGTTTTTATATTTATTTGTGTTTAAATATGTTCAAACTTGTTTAAATCATAACAGTAATATTTTTTTATAAAAACAGTAATAATTTTTAAAAAATATGTTCAAATTTGTTACTTGAAAATATCATCGGCGGCGGCGGTGGAGCGGGGGAGGGTGCGGGGGGTGCCCGTTGGCGGCGGGGGAGGGTGCGGGGGGACGGGTGCTCGTCGGCGGCGGTGGAGCAGGGGAGGGTTGCGGTGGGTCGTCGGCGGCGGTGGAGCTAGCGGGGGAGGGTGCGGGTGGGATCGAGATGGAGGGGGAATCGAGATCGAGATGGAGGGGGATCGAGATCAAGTGTCCTCATGAATTCAAAAAGTGCCCATGAAATTTAAAAATATTCATGATATCAAAAAGTGCCCATGAAATACAATCGAGAAATGAAGACTACGATTTAAATACAATCGATCTTAGCTAGCTATCTGTTCACAATCTTCTTGCCCTTCTTTTTTGCAAATGGAGTTCTTCCGTGGAACGGACGTCCTTTAGGTAGGGTGGTCCTGCTTCTTCTTGTGGTGTGTGCTGCTACTTCATCGTTGTCGTCATGTTCGATCTTCGGGTCGCCGTACTTGTCGAAGTCTTCCTCATTGGCTACTCCATCCATTCCGATGATCTTCCTTTTGCCTCTCCTCACGACAACACGACTGGGCTTTGACGGGTCGGTAATGAAGAAGCATTGGTCCACTTGGGAAGCCAGTACCCATGGCTCATTTTTCACGGTGACGTTTGCGCTCACGGTCTTGGATTTGGCTTCGGGTATAACCATGGTGGTGAAATACCGGTCTTCTTTTAGGACGCTCTTGGCCCATTTGACACGGAACATCGGGACCTTCTCTCCAGCGTAGCTCAGCTCCCAGATCTTCTCGATCCTTCCATAGTATCTGTCCTTGTCGTACCGGTGTAGGATTCCATGATTACCCCGGAGTTCTGATAACCATCGCTCTTCATGTCCTTGTCCTCGGTGTAGAATGTGTAGCCGTTGATATCGTACGCCTCATAGGTCATCAGGTTGTGCTCGGCGCCCTGTGACAAGGCGAATATGAGTTGTTCTTCCGCAGAAGAATCCTCATGTACAGGGTACGACAGAAGCTTCTGCTTGAACCAACGCGTGAAACATGTGTTGTGCTCTTTGAGTATATCTCCGTCCGTCCTCTGTTGGCCTCGGTCATTGTACGTCTTCTCAATAAAGGTTTTGTGCTCTACCACCCAAGGATCGACCACGTCTATGTGTTGTAGCGCGACTAGGTTTGCTCTTTCAAAGTCGGCGAGTTGACCCTCGAAGTCGACATGCATTTCGCGGCGACCCTCACGGTGACCCCATCCAGCGAGCCTGCCGAGGTGCCTGTTGACGGGCAGACCAACGGAGTTCTGATGCCTAGATAATTCGTGCAGTAGGAGATGCACTCTTCGGTCAGAAAGCCCCTGGCTATACTTCCCTCTGGACGTGACATGTTGCGAACGTATCCTTTGATGACACCATTCATCCTTTCGAACGGCATCATGCTGTGCAGGAACGTCGGCCCGAGTTGGATGATATCCTCCACGATATGGACCAGCAGATGCACCATAACGTTGAAGAATGCGGGCGGGAAGTACATCTCAAGCTCGCATAGTATCACCACGATCTCTTCCTGTAGCCTTCTGAGTTGCCTCACGCCAATCGACTTCCGAGAGATGACATCGAAAAAGTTGCATAGGCCAAATAGCGTTTCACGGACGTGCGCGTCCATGATCCCACGGATTGCAACTGGAAGTATCTGTGTCATCAGCACGTGACAGTCGTGAGACTTCATCCCGCTGAACTTCTGCTTCGCTGGGTCTAGGTATCTGCTTATCTTCCCCGCGTAACCGTAAGGAAGTTTTACTCCTAGGAGGCAGGTGAAAAACTGCTCGATCTCCTCCTGACTTAGAGTGAAGCACGCGGGAGGGTAGTCATTTCCGGTCTTCTTGGCCTTTTTGCATTTGCGACGACTTTCTGTGTCCTGCTTCGCCTCATCATCATCATCATCATCATCATCATCATCATCATCATTAGCGTGAAGCTCCTGCCTGATGCCCATTGATTTCAAGTCTGCCCTTGCTTTCGGCCCATCTTTGGTCCTCTCTAGCATGTTGAGCAGAGTACCAAGCAGACTCTCGCACACGTTCTTCGTGATTTGCATGACATCAAGGCTGTGAGGCACACTGTGGATCTTCCAATACGGCAAGTCCCAGAAACAGACCTCGTTTTCCATACCTTCAGCAGCGGCTATGGCGCCTTTCGCTTCTTTCCCGGCTCTGGCGCCTTTTGCTTCTTTCCCGGCAGTGGGCAGTCTTTCCAATTTTTCAACAGCTCGTCTATTTCCTCACCGCTCCTCGTACACGGGCGTTTTCAGGGTTCGGTTTCACCATCGAACAGATCCTTGCGTTTCCTCCACGGGTCATCGTCGCGAAGCCACCTTCGATGTCCCATGAACACAGTTTTCGAAGACCCGGGATCTCTATCTAGCTGGCGATACGTTGTGTCATCCATGCACCTTACGCATCCAGAAAATCCGTGGACTACCTGCCCCGCGAGATATCCGTAACCGAGATAGTCGTGCACCGTCGTGAGTAGTGCGTCTCTCATAGGGAAATATTCTTTCTCTGCGGCGTCCCACGTATTGGCTGGCGTTTTCCACAACGTGTCTAGCTCCTCCTTCAGCAGCCCCAGATAGATATTGATGTCGTTCCCTGGTTGTTTCGGCCCTTCAATTAGCATACTCATGTGAATGTACTTCCTCTTCATGCACAACCAGGGGGGAAGGTTGTACATCCACACAAACACAGGCCAGGTGCTATGTGTGCTTCTCTGGCTGCCAAACGGATTGACTCCATCAGTGCTCGTGCCCAGCACGATGTTCCTTGGATCTTTCCCAAATTCTGGGTATTTGAAGTTCAACGCTTGCCACTGGTTCGCATCCTTAGGGTGACTCAGCATCTTGTCTTTTTTATTTATCTCCGGATCATTTCCGTCATCTTCCCGCTTCTTCTCCTCCCTATCCGCGTGCCAACGCAGGAGCTTTGCTACCTTAGGGTCCGTGAAATACCGCTGCAGACGAGGAGTGATTGGAAAGTACCACACCAATTTTCGAGGAGCTTTCTTCCTCTTCTTGTATTGAGTGACGCCGCACACCGGACATATGGTAGACTCCGCGTGCTCGTCCCAATAAATGATACAATTGTTCATGCACACATGGTATTTCACGTGCGGTAAATCCAGAGGACACACGATTTTCTTCGCCTCCTCGAAACTGGTCGGGCACTTGTTCCCCTTGGGAAGACGTTCGTGCCAGAATGACATGTTCTCGTTGAAGCATGCGTCGGTCATTTTGTGTTTTACCTTCATCTCCAGAGCCATGAGCGTTACTTTCAGGCGGGTATCCTCAGTCCTGCATCCTTCATACAATGGAGTAACCGCGTCTATCTCCAGTTGATCTAGCTTGGCTTTCTCTCGGGCGGCAGCTCTTGCGTTATCCGTCTGCTTGAGAAGTAGCTCTTGAATATGAGGGTCCTGCACCCAGCCTCCATCGTCGTCTGCTCCGGCATCTTCATCTTCATGATCATGCCCTTTGTCTTGATCTTTCTCATCATCATGTATGACATCTTCTACATGATGACTGTCTACAGCATCACCGTCGTGATCATGTCCTGGAGATTCTTCGTCTTCTCGCCCGCCCTCGCCGCGGTGGTACTTGTCTTGTTGCCCTTCCTCATTTCTTGCCCGGCCCCCATGGACGACTTCATAGTCATCTTCATCACCTTGCCACCGATAGCCATCCATGAAACCACGCAAGAGCAGGTGGTCCCGCACCTGCCCGGAATCCGGGTCCGCAATAAGGCTCTTCAGCTTGCATCTTCGACACGGACATCTTATCTCCGTCTCGTTCTTTTGAAGCATCTCGGCCTTCGCGGAGCTCAAAAACCTATTCATGATGCCTTCAGTCATCGTGCGGACCATGGTCGCCTGCGGGGTAGAGCAAAACGATATTTTAGAACCAAGAAAAAATTTGGCATGACCTTCCCTAAAAATAGGACCAAAAAGAATGCATAGTGCCAAAATTCTCGCCAAAACGGAAATGAATCAAAACATTCCGGCAAAATATTGGCAACTATCGCATTTCAAATACCGGTACCTTCAAACACAAACGTATATGCAACACCACAAACACATGCAACACCACAAACATACATAGATCTAGCTAGGCCACAAAAAGTGCATGTGCACGTTGTTGGAGCGAGCTAGGGAGAAAAAACTAGATCTACATCATGAAGATAGCTTTCCCCTTACTTACCTATCAAAAAAAGGTAATTTCACCACTTAATTTTGATGAATCTATGGTGGAAATGAGGTGAGGAGGAGGAGGCAGCCGGAAGCTTGGAGAAGGAGGTGGAGGGAATGAAGTGGGGAAAGTGAGTGGGTAGGTGTGGGGCTGTCCAAAATATCTTGTTGGGGTCCCAGGTTACTAATGGCGCACCACCAACAAATGCGCCATTAGTAACCCTGGTTACTGATGGCGCACCTGCAGGTGGTGCGCCATTAGTAGTTTTGCAAAAAAGTAATAAATAAATAAATATATATACTAATGGCGCACCGGGTAATAGTGCGCCATTACTAGTTTAAACTAGTAATGGCGCACTGTGAAACGGTGCGCCATTAGTAGTTTTGCAAAAAAAAGAATAATTTTTTTACAATAATGGCGCACTGTCTGCCTGGTGCGCCATTACTAGTTAGAACTAGTAATGGCGCACTTCGACCTGATGCGCCATTAGTTTGTATGGAAAAATGGAAAAAAATTTAATACTAGTGGCGCACCCTGTTTCTGGTGCGCCATTAGTGTCTTCCACACTAATGGCGCATCACCAACCGGTGCGCCATTAGTATATAGTAGTGGCGCACTGCTTCCATGGTGCGCCATTAGTATCAATCCTATCTATAGCCCTTTTCCTAGTAGTGTATCTATGGCTTTGTCATTGTTGATGGTTATTCACGATATACATGGGTGCATATAATCCTCTACAGGACTGAAGTGCAGGATGTCTTCAAACGCTTCGCCAATCGAGCCATGAACAACTATGGCATCAAGATCAAGCACATCAGAAGTGACAATGGCACTGAATTCAAGAACACCGGCCTCGACACTTATCTTGATACTTTGGGCATCACTCATGAGTTCTCAGCTCCGTACATGCCGCAGCAGAATGGCATCGTGGAACGCAAGAACAGAACACTCATTGAGATGGCCCGAACGATGCTCGATGAATACAAGACTCCAAGAAAGTTCTGGCCTAAAGCCATTGATACTGCATGCCATGTCATCAACCGTGTTTATCTTCACAAGCTTCTGAACAAAACATCCTATGAGCTCCTCACTGGTAAGAAGCCAAATGTCAGTTACTTCAGAGTATTTGGTGCCAAGTGCTGGATCAAGGATCCACATCACACTTCAAAATTTGCACCAAAAGCACATGAAGGTTTTATGCTTGGTTAAGGAAAGGATTTGCACTCCTACAGAGTCTTCAACCTCTTTCACTATAAAGTGGTTGAAACTGTGGATGTGCGGTTCGATGAGACTAACGGCTCGCAAAGAGAGCACCTACCAAATGTGCTAGATGAAGTTCCATCCAGTGAATCCATCAAGCTTATGGGAACTGGAGAAATCATACCGTCTGAAGCACAACCCGAAGAGGAACTCATCATCTCTACACCTGATCAACCTGAAGACAATCCTTCTAACGATGACAATGATCAGCAAGAGCAAAATCTTCGTCCTGTTCATCCTCGTGTTGCAAATGAAGTACAAATTGAGAAGATAATCGATAGCATCAATGCACCTGGTCCACTCACTCGTTCAAGGGCAACACAACTAGCAAATTTCTGTGGACACTTTGCATTCGTCTCAATATCAGAACCCAAGAAAGTTGATGAAGCCTTCATGGAACCTGAATGGATTCAAGCTATGCAAGAAGAGCTTCAACAGTTTGAGCTGAATAATGTATGGGAACTGGTCAAGCGTCCTGATCCTCGTAAGCACAATATCATAGGAACTAAATGGATATATCGCAACAAGCAAGATGAGCATGGTCAAGTTGTCAGAAACAAGGATCGTCTCGTTGCTCAAGGATACACTCAAGTTGAAGGAATTGACTTCGATGAAACATTTGCTCCTGTGGCTGGGCTTGAAGCTATACGCATACTGCTAGCCTATGCAAATCATCATAACATTCTTCTGTATCAAATGGATGTGAAGAGTGCTTTTCTCAATGGCAAGATTGAAGAAGAAGTGTATGTTGCACAACCACCTGGCTTTGAAGATCCAAAACATCCTGGCATGGTTTACAACCTCAACAAGGCACTGTATGGCCTCAAACAAGCCCCTCGTGCTTGGTATGACACACTCAAGGACTTCCTAAAGAGCAAAGGCTTCAAACCTGGTTCTCTGGATCCCACGCTCTTCACGAAGACATATGATGGTGAACTGTTTGTGTGCCAAATATATGTGGATGACATTATCTTCGGCTGCACTAATCAGAAATACAGTGATGAGTTTGGATACATGATGCAAGAGCAATATCAGATGCCCATGATGGGTGAGCTGAAGTTCTTCCTTGGTCTTCAAATACGATAGCAACGCAACGACATCTTCATATCTCAAGAGAAAAACCTCAAGGATTGCCTGAAGAAGTTTGGAATGCAAGACTGCAAAGGTTACACGACGCCAATGCCTACCAAGAGTCATCTAGATTCTGACGCCAATGGTAAAGAGTTCAATCAAAAGGTATACTGCTCCATGGTTGGTTCCTTGCTTTACTTATGTGCATCTAGGCCAGATATCATGCTTAGTGTTTGCATGTGTGCCCGATTCCAAGCGACACCAAAGGAATCACATCACTTAGCTGTGAAGCGAATTCTTCGATATTTGGCTCACACCCCAACACTAGGATTATGGTATCCAAAGGGCTCAGAGTTTGATCTAGTTGGATTCTCGGATGCTGATTATGCTGGTGACAAGGTGGACGCAAGTCTACATTAGGCACATATCACTTTCTGGGACGACCACTTGTATGTTGGTCTTCAAAGAAGCAGAACTGTGTATCTCTCTCCACTGCTGAATCTGAATACATTGTTGCTGGATCTTGCTGCGCTTAGCTTCTATGGATGAAGCAAACACTCAAAGACTATGGCATTCATCTAAAGCAAGTGCCACTCTACTGCGACAATGAAAGCGCCATCAAGATCGCCAACAACCCAGTTCAGCACTCGAAGACAAAGCACATTCAGATCCATCATCACTTTCTCAGAGACCATGTCATGAAGGAAGATATTGATATCATTCATGTCAACACTGAAGAGCAGCTGGCAGATATCTTGACAAAGCCCTTGGATGAGAAAAGGTTTTGCAAGTTGTGGTGTGAGCTAAATATCTTGGAATCCTCAAATGTCCTGTGATCATGCACACATCCTAACACTTATGCATGTTGATGACTTAGATGTGCAAACACATGAAGTAACGTATATCTTCAACTAATGAATACTTACAATCTAAGTGTGAATACATTAACGCAGAATTTGACTTCGGAGCGCCATGATAATTGTGCACCGTGTCTGGGTCTAATATTTCCTATACGGTGGGTAACGCCACCACCAAACTTTTGTTTGGAATACTTTCTGTTGGCGTTGCATTTGCAAAGTCTTCGCATTTGGTTTGTCTTCATTGTTAACATGGCTTCATGTTTATCTTCAATGTACTGATTTGGTTTCTGTCCTCTACAACATTCACTTATAGCTATATCTTCTAGTTGAATCTTTTGAACTAAGTGAATGTGATCGGACCCTGACCTTTCCATGCTCCCGTCTTAAGTCTATCTATCCAAATCATATGCATTCTATTGAAACTGTCGAATGTCTTCGCTGCGTCCTTGTCAGTAGAAGATACAGAGACAAACATTAAATTTGTTTTAAATGCTCAATTCTTTTTACCCGAAACCCGGAGAAGCGAGAACGACTACCCGACAATCCAGGTGTGCGTGGGAACGTGGAACAACCTCCTATGTGTTGCATGATCACCACGTGTCCTTTAGATGTGAACCGCCAGGGGCACCTGTGAAATAACGCTGTGCCGCCCTGTCCCTATAAATACACGCCTCACCCAGTCATTATCTCTTCTTCCACTCTCGCACAAACCCTAGCGCCACCGCTAGCCCTCGACGACGCTGGCGACGAAGCGCTTAGCTGCCGCAACCTCACCGACGCCGTCATCACGCTGGCCGCTGACATCTTCTTCTCCGCCGTCGCTGTAGGTGTCCTCCGTCGCCAAGTTAGGGCACGGAAGATCAAACTGCTCGGCCTCCTCTCCCACTCCGTCTAGCAGTTCGTCGTGTGGTAAATAAAAACTCTTTTACAGTCCTTTTGATCCGATAGATTCATCCTTTTCAACCACAAGTGGTTTCTGTTCCTACAAGTTGGATCTATCTCGTTCTGCATCTCATAGCATGCCTAGTATGTTCACTTATGCTTCACAAAGTAGTTAGATTCCTCACTTGTACTTATTCGTGGATTCATACAAATCTGGAACCAACTCTCTACATATGAGTGAATGTCTTCGCACTATAAGGTCAATGTCTTCTAAACTGATTTATCTTCAAAATCTTCTGAGAATGCATATGACCTCTTCCCCTTCCCTCGCATCTCTAATGCTGTCACAGGTACATGTCTGTGGGAGAATCCCTTGGTTCTCATAGTCTGCATTCATTTGCAGAGTTCTTACAGCATCACATAAATTCTCCTGAAGCCAGTTCCTGTCTGACCAGTAGACGGAAGACTTCGATAGTGTTGAAGCCTTTTAGTCTAAACTTCATGAAAACTCAAAAATCAGTCAGGAAGGGCGGCAAACAACGCCATGGAAACACTGCTAAGGACCTGCCACCGGATCTCTATGAGTTATACAAGTCAGATCCAGAAGAAACCTATGGAGAACGCAAGAACCGAATCCAATGGATTCGAAGACATAGGGCAGAGGAATGGTTCAAGTACAGATTCGTCACCAAGGAGTATGCTGAGAAGAATGCCATAAAGGGCCCTTGGGGAGATATAATATACAAAGGTCTTCAGCCCAAGTCGAAGTCCAAAGCTATTTCTCAAGGCTTCTACCCCTACATGATTCGTGGACCTCAGCCTGCTAATGCCGACCCATCCTCTCTATTATGGTTTCGTGAAGATAATCTGTTCAAGCACAACTATCAGGCTGCAAAGAACTCGGCCAAGGAAAACAAGAAGTCTTTGGGATTAGACTTCAACCCAGGCCCCTCTGCACCACGAGCTGACAGCACACGCGAAGCTGAACCCAATCTTATTGGGCCCTTCTACAACTTAGAAGGTCTCATCACTCACATTCAGGTTCAAGGGGTAGCCGTGGACCACTCTGCAGATGACTCTGATTCTGATGAAGCGCCTGCACCTCCGAAGCCTGTGAAGCAAAAGAAACCAAAGGCTTCAAAGCCCCCCTCTGCACCAAAGGTCTCACGGGCGAAGCCTCTGGCCACTGCACCTCCTGAAGTCAGTGTGCAGTCTGAAGATCTCTCACGCATCTCCAAGTCTGACAAGTTTAAAAAGCCCATGCAACCCACTAGTCAAGCACTGACCCCTGCTGCTGTTCTGAGGAACGAGAATGACGCCATTGATCTGTCAAGCGACGATGATCTTGGCGATGACGCTCTAGAGCAATTGATAAAGAGCAAGCAAGAGGCGGAAATCTTCAATGATCTTCCTCTCTTTGATGTGGAGATCCTGTACAAGTTTATTGATGAGTGGTTTGACAGTCCAGATGTCAGTTTTGATGATCTTCAGCTTCCAATTGGCCTCAGCGTCTCCTTACACGGAGCCATTGCTCCTAAGCTGGCTCTTGCCCAGAAGATTGTTGAGCTGAAGCACAAAATTGACTATGAAAAGGCTCAGTTCAAGAAGCACATGGCCAAGCTCAATGTCGAAGACATTCAAAACTTCAAGGTTATGATGCATGAGCTCAAGGAGGCATTCCAAAAGAAACAAGAAGAAGCAAAAGGTTCTCGTGACCGCATGAAGAATCTTGCTGCCAAATGTGTTCAAGGCTACAATGAAGCTGAAAATCGCAAGGCTTTGGGGCGACCAGGCATCAACCCCGGGATGGCCATATAGGGTCGAGCCGTACTATAGGCCTGTCTGAATTGTGCCTCCGTTGATGCCGAAGGTACTTTGAGTGCGTAATTATGCACGTGCAGTACAACTTTCACGGATATACGTGGCAATCGACGGAGGCAAAGCTGTTAATCCAGCTCTGGAGTTTCCGAGCTATTAGCATGCGGAATTGTCCGGCCTTGTGTAATAGAGTCCGGCGGCTTAATAGACGATGAGGTGCGCGGCTTGACGGGGCCACTTTGTATTTCGGCCGCAATGGCCGTGGTATGCTCCTCAGTATGTAGGGAGCGTTCTATGTTTCCGTTGATTGTAATGACGCCACGTGGGCCGGGCATCTTGAGCTTTGGATAGGCATAGTGCGGAACCACATTTAAGCGGGCGAAAGCGGTTCGTTAGAGCAGTGCGTGATATCCGCTGCGGAAGGGGACGATATGGAAGATCAAGTCTTTGCTTCAGAAGTTGTCCGGGAACCGAAGACGACTTCCAGTGTGATTGAGCCGGTGCAGGGGGCCTCTACACCAGGTGTCGGTGTCAAAACCGGCGGATCTCGGGTAGGGGGTCCCGAACTGTGCATCTAAGGTCGATGGTAACAGGAAGCAGGGGACACGATGTTTTACCCAGGTTTGGGACCTCTTGATGGAGGTAATACCCTATGTCCTGCTTGATTAATCTTGATGAATATGAGTATTACAAGAGTTGATCTACCACGAGATCATAATGGCTAAAACCCTAGATGTCTAGCATGTATGATTGTGATCGTCTCTACGGACTAAACCCTCCGGTTTATATAGACACCGGAGGGGCCTAGGGTTATACAAAGTCGGTTACAGAGAAAGGAAATAATACATCCGGACGCCTAGCTTGCTTTCCATGCAAAAGAGAGTCCCATCCGGACACGGGAGGAAGTCTTCTATCTTGTATTTTCATGGCACAATAGTCCGACCCATGTCACACAGGCCGGACGCCCGAGGACCCCTTAATCCAGGACTCCCTCAGTAGCCCCCGAACCAGGGTTCAATGATGATGTGTCCGGTGCGCTGATAGTGTTCGACATTGCAAGGCGGGTTCTTCCTCCGAACACTTCAAAGCATTTGATTCGAAAAGTCACACTCGGCTTTCCATTTAATGTCGTACCCATTGGCTTCTGCGCCTCCACCGCTTTGGCTTCCACGTGTCAAGCGAACACGAAAGGTCAGAGTACTTTTTGCACATACCACCCTGGCCATGTAAGAAGGGCGTCTATTTAAAGGGACTGGATCTCAGATCCCATTCCACATCGAGCGGAAAAATCCTTAGAGCTTGTTAGGATAAACCATTCCAGCATGGCTAGCATTCCCAGTTCTTCCTCCCGCCCCATGGCTCCGAAAAAGGCGATTGGGGGAAATTCTCAGTACCCCATGGCCAGCTAAATAAGCTTCAAACACAGAGATTCCTCCCCTCATGGATCTAGTCCCTGTCCGGGCAGGATTAACCTCTTTTACGGGCGAAGCCCTGGTGGAAAATTTCCCCAATCCAGCCAGGGGGAGCGAGTGTGCTTTACATCCTTCTTAATAAGAGGCGTCGGGTTTCCAATCCACCCCTTCCTCCGAGGTCTTCTGGAGTACTACGGCCTCCTACTGCACAATCTCACGCTAGGCTCCATTCTACACATTGCGGGCTACGTTGCTCTTTGCGAGCTATTCCTGGGCTGCGAGGCCCATTTTGAGCTATGGAGGAAACTGTTCTGCCTCGTCCCTCGCTCCCAGAAGGGATCTATATTTGAGGTGGGCGGTGCCGAAATATGGCGCATAGCCGGGACCAGATACTTATCCGGCACACCGAAGAAGGCGTCCGAAGAGTGGCCCTCAGAGTGGTTCTATATTGAGGACGTCGCTCTCCCTGACCCAGTCCGAATGGGCCTTCCCGAATTTACCAGTGCTCCATTGAAGAAACGCCACAACTGGCACCCTCGGAGCCTCAAGGAGGAAGATAGTGCGGAAGTCGAACAATTAATGGGCAAGATAAGGACACTCGCCCAGTCCGGCCCACTACAAAAAAGACACATCCTTGACATTTTGGGCCGAACAATTTTTTTTTCTGTCATACATATGACACTTCTATGACGATAATTGTGACAAAACCCGGTATCATCATAGATGTGGTGGGATCCTACTTCTATGACAAAAAATCATGACAAAACCCGGTATCATCATAGATGTAGTTGGCTCCTACTTCTATGAGAAAAAATCATGATAGAAAATGGGCTTTTCGTCCTGGGCGGGCCGGAGACACAGCTGCATGACATTCTTTGGGCCGTCCATGACGGAAAAAACCGTGGTAGAAGCGAGGGGGAGGAAAATTTTGGGGAGTTCCCGGTTACGGTGGGAGGTCGGGTGCCGAGCGATGCGCGTTTCTCTCGTACACGTACGCGCGTGTGTGCGAGGCGTTGGGCTCTAACTGAACCCGAGCGATTGCACTGCAGGCTACGCGTTACTGAACCCGAGCGATCGATCGATGGCTGCTAACTGAACCCGATCGAGCGATTCCTTCGCTACTGCTGCTAACTGAAGCCGATCGATGCTGCCTCTGGATGAACAGTGAGCGTTGGGGGGGGGGGGGTGGATGAACATTTCCCGGTGGGGGTGGATGAACAGGACCCCGTGGTGTTTCCTCTGGATGAACAGGACCCCGATCGATCGAGCCGGTTGGGGCTGGATGAACAGGACCCCGTGGAGGGCTGGATGAATAGGACCACCCCGTGGAGGGCAGGATGAACAGTAGACGGTGGAGGGCAGGATGAACAGTAGCCCATGGAGGGGTGGTTGAACAGGAGCCCGTGGAGAGGGCTGGTTGAACAGTAGCCGGTGGAGTAGCGCGGTGGAGGCTGGATGAACAGGAGCCCGTGGATGAACATTCGCAGGTGGAGGCTGGAGGAGGTCGACGGTGGATGAACAGTAGCTCGTGGAGGCTGGAGGGGGTCGACGGTGGAGATGAACAGTATCCCGTGGAGTCCCGCTTTGCGGTACGCCACACCCCTCCCGATGAACAGGACCCCCGTTTCGACCGTAGCGCTCCAACACAAGTCCGTTTCGTCCGTTTTGCGGTACGCCACACCCCTCCCGATCAACAGGACCCCTGTTTCGACCATAGGATGTCCGTTTCCTCCGTTTTGCGGTACGCCAGACCCCTCCTGATGAACAAGATCCCGTTTCGAACGTGGCCGGTCGAACACAAGGCCGTTTCCTCCGTTCTGCGATACGCTAGGCCTCGTTTCCATCGCCTGTTACGAAAAACCCCTCCCGATGAACACAACGCATTCCGTTGCCTCCCCATGAACACGATGCATTCCGTTGCCTCCCCATGAACACGACGACGACGCTGTTTCTCCGTTCCGACCCAGCCATGTACACGAGCCCTGGCCGTACGTATGCGCCAGTAGGCGTTCGAGACCCTGCCCGTATGTACACATACGTGGCCGTATTTTCTTTCTTGCACCCTGATCGCTGTACATACGTGTAAATGCTACATGCGCGCCTCTACTACGACACGTGCACGCCTCTACTATGACACGTGCGCGCCTCTACATCGACCAGTATGTACGTACACGTTCGCGGCCAGAATGACAACGCTACGTACGCTTCGATCAGGTGGGTCCCGACTGTCAGGCACTTCCTTGCCTGCGAAGATGTAGCTGGTGGGTCCCAGCAGTCAGGGGGTGAATTGTTTTTTTTCCCAGACGCACTTCCTTACGTGCGAAGATGTAGCTAGTGGGTCCCAGCAGTCAGGGGGAAACGTTTTTTTCCGTGAAATACGGTGGCCCGTCTGGTGGGTCCCGCTGTCAGGTGGAGGAATAATTATTTTGCACGTAATAAGGAGGCACTTCCTTGCTGCGTCCGTGGACCCAGTTGTCAGCCTCTCCATGTATAGTCCATGTACGATGGAAGCCGTTCCTTGACCACGTTGACCACACCGTGCCGAGAGCACTAGGGCGGTGGACGATGGCGAGGCCTAGGAAGGGGACGACGCGGAGCCAGGGAAGATGCGACAGTGGATGCCCACGCGTAGAGGAGTACGAGGGTTCACTGGTTCGCTGCGGTGTGAGGCTGCCGTCACCGCAGAATAATAGGGGGTGTGGGTGAGTAGAGGGATGGCCTGGCCAGCGGTGGGAGTAGTAGGGGGCGGTGAGGCCTCCGCCGCATCGCAGATGGCCACGGGAGGCTGGAGCACGAGGCACAACCAACGCTGGTTTGGGCGGCTGGAGCTGGAAGACCAGAGGTTGAAGAAGCACTACGGCCGTTGGATGGACATCGTACAGTCACTGGAGCTAGAATCATGCATATTGACTAAGTTGACAAAGCCCTCCGTCCCCATCAACTTAGTAGGCCCACAAGTCATCCTCCCACCAAGGTGGGTCCCAGCTAGCAGGGGGGTATTCATATTTTTGAGCGTAATAAGGAGGCACTTCCTTGCGTGCGAAGATATAGCTGGTGGGTCCGAGCTATCAGCGGCGGTAACATTTTTTTTGTGAAATACAGAGGCCCTTTCGGTGGGTCCCTGATGTCAGGGGAGGAATCATTATTTTGCGCGTAATAAGGAGGCATTTCCTTGCGTGCGGTCGTGGACCCAGCTGTCGGCCTCTCCATGTAAAGTCCACTTCAGATGCATGTCGGTCGTTGACCACGTTGACCAGGCCGCGCCGAGAGCACCAGGGCGATGGACGATGGCGAGGCCTAGGAAGGGGACGACACAGAGGCAGGGAAGACCCGGCAGTTGTTTCCCACGTGGAGGGGAGTACGACTCTACGAGGGTTTACTGGTTCGTCTGCCGTCGCCGGAGAATAACAACAGGTGTGGGTGAGTAGAGGGATGGCTAGGCCAGCGATGGGAGTACGGTCGGGCGGTGAGGCCTGCGCGGCAGCACAGCCGGCCGCGAGGAGGAGGGAGCAGGCAGTCCCGCCGACGCTTGTTTGAGCGGCTGGAGCAGGAAGAGCAGAGATTGAAGAAGCACGACGGCCGTTGGATGGACATCCAACAGTCACTGCTTGTGCATCAACCTTTTTTTAGGAAAGCCTCAAATCTGTGGAAAATAGCATACAGCCCATCTTCCATTATTTCTAATAATTTACAGCCCATTTGCTAATTCTTAAGGTTTTTTTGGAGCTCGTATTCTTTTTGTTAGCATTTCAGCCCATATTGTGGCAACTGTTAAAAAATTATACGAAATTTTGCATATTTCTGTGCGGTCCGAACTGTTTTTAATCCCGAAATTTCGACTCACATTCAAACTGATTTTAAAAATAAATGTATATCAATATAAAATCCAACAAATTCTCCACGCATAAAAATTAATGTAATTTAAAATCTTGAAATGAAAAAAAGATATTTGAAACTAATTGCCGGTTTGATGTGTTTAAAAAATGTACAACCCATTTCTCATTACTGATGGGCCATTTTCTCGGCTAGCCGAATGAAAGCTCTCCCCATCTTGAAAGAATTGCAGCCCAACAGGCCTGACAAAGCGACTTGGCAAATCATAAAAAAACTAGGCTGTGGCTGTGGACCCAGCTGTCAGCCTCTCGACGTACAGTACTCTTCCGATGGAAGTCATTCCTTGACCACATTGACCATGCCACATGGAGAGCACCACGGCGGTGGACGACGACGAGGCCTAGGAAGGGGACAACGCGGCAGTGGAAGCCTGCGCGGAGAGGACTACAAGGGTTCACAGGTTCGGCTGCGGTGTGAGGCTGCCATCGCGCAGGGCCTGGCCAGCGGTGGGAATAGTAGGTGGCGGCGAGGCATCTGCGGCAGCACAGCCGGCCACGGAAGGCAGGAGCATGCGGCACGACCGGCGCTGCTTTGGGCGGCTGGAGCAAGAAGACCAGAGGTTGAAGAAGCACTACGGCCGTTGGATGGACATCGTACGGTCACTGGAGCTAGAATCATTCATATTGACTAAGTTGACAAAGCCCTTCGTCCCCGTCAACTTAGTAGGCCCACAAGTCAGCCTCCCAGCAAGGTGGGTCCCAGCTAGCCGGGGGAGTATTCATTTTTGTGTGTGTAATAAGGAGGCACTTCTGGTGGGTCCGAGCTAACAGCGGGGGGAACGTTTTTTTTGTGAAATACAGTGGCCCGTCCGGTGGGTCCCAGCAGTCAGGGGGAAACGATTTTTTTCGCAAAATATTGGTGGCCCGTCCGGTGGGTCCCCGCTGTCAGGTGGAGGAATAATTATTTTCCGCGTAATAAGGAGGCACTTCCTTGCGGCTGCCGTGGACCCAGCTGTCAGCCTCTCCATGTACAGTACTCTTCCGATGGAAGTCGGTCGTTGACCACATTGACCACGCCGCGCCAAGAGCACCACGGCGGTGGACGACGGCGAGGCCTAGGAAGGGGACGACGCGGAGCCGTGCAAGACGCGGCAGTGGATGCCCACGCGGAGAGGAGTACGAGCGTTCACTGGTTCGGCTGCGGTGTGAGGCTACCGTCGCCGTAGAATAACAGGGGGTGTGGGTGAGTGGAGGGATGGCCTGGCCAGTGGTGGGAGTAGTATGGGGGCGGTGAGGCCTCCGCGGTAGCACAGCCGGCCACGGGAGGCAGGAGTAGGCGGCATGACCGGCGCTGCTTTGGGCAGCTGGAGCAAGAAGACCAGAGGTTGAAGAAGCACTATGGCCGTTGGATGGACATCATACGGTCACTGGAGTATTGACTAAGTTGACAAAGCTCTCCGTCCCTGTCAACTTAGTAGGCCCACAAGTCAACCCACCAATATGGTAGGTCCCAGCTAGCAGGGGGTATTCATTTTTTGGGCGTAATAAGGAGGCACTTCCTTCCGTGCGAAGATATAGCTGGTGGGTCCGACCTGTCAGTGGGGGGAACATTTTTTTCGTGAAATGCAGAGGCCCTTCCTGTGGGTCCTAGCTGTCAGGTGGAGGAATCATTATTTTGCGCGTAATAAGGAGGCATTTCCTTGTGTGCGGCCGTGGACCTAGCTGTCAGCCTCTCCACGTACAGTCCAGTTCCGATGGATGTCGTTCATTGACCACGTTGACCAGGCCGCGTCGAGAGCACCCGGGCAGTGGACGACGGCGAGGCCTAGGAAGGGAACGACACGGAGCCAGGGAATACTCGGCAGTTGTTTTCCACGCAGAGGAGTACGAGGGTTTAGTGGTTCGTCTGCCGTCGCTGGAGGATAACAGCAGGTGTGGGTGATTAGAGGGATGGCTAGGCCAGCGATGGGAGTACGGTGGGGCCGTGAGGCCTGCGCGGCAGCATAGCCGGCCGTGGGAGGAGGGAGCAGGCAGTCCCGCCGACGCTTGTTTGAGCGGCTTGAGCATGAAGAGCAGAGATTGAAGAAGCACGACAGCCGTTGGATGGACATCCAACAGTCACTGCTCTCGTCTGTTGACTAAGTTGACAGGGCGTTGCGTGTGCACCAACCTTTTTTATGAAAGCATACGCGTCAACCTGTAGTAGGCGCACAAGTCAGCCTCAAATCTGTGGAAAACAGCATAAAGCCCATCTGCCATTATTTCTAATAATGTACAACCCATTTGCTAATTCGTAAGAATTTTTTTGGAGCCCATCTTCTTTTTGTTAGCATCACACCCCATATTGTGGCCACGGTTAAAAAGTATACGAATTTTTGCATATTTCCATGCGGTCAACTATTTTTAATCCATAAATATCGATTCACATTCAAACTATTTTGAAAAATAATTTATATAAATATAAAATCAAAATAATTGTCCATGCATAAAAATCAATGGAATTTAAGATCTTGTAATGAAAAAAAATTGAAACTAATTCCCGGTTTGATGTGTTTTAAAAATGTACAGCCCATTTCTGGGCAAACCGAATGAAACTCTTCTCATCTTGAAAGATTTGCAGCCCAGTAGGGCCGATAAAGCAAGTAGGCCTTGTTTGGGTGTTTCTTAAAAAAAATAGAACTGGGCTAGCCATTTTCAGCAAGAAAAAAACACAACTGGGCTCATGATGCGGTAAACATAAATAAAACCCTGGCTAGACGGGCCACAGCCCCCGCACAGCCCCGTTGTTACCCTGATCCGTCGCTAAAACTAGTATAAATAACAACTTCTTGTTCCTCAAAAAAAAACTGCGTGACTTGCTGGGTCCCTGGTGTCAGCCGCTCGTAGTGTAATTCTCTCGTTTATTGACTACGTTGACAATGGTGTGAGCCCCAGATGTCCAACCAATTAGGAGGAACCATATTTTTGGGCTTGTACTATAGAGGCACTTGCTTGCGTACTGCCATGACGCTAGTGGGTCCCTACTGTCATCCTCTCCACGTACATTCATCTCCTTGTTCCTCTCGGTTGTTGACGATGTTGATAACGCAAGAGGGTGGCGCACCGCGCACGGCGAGCGAACCAAGGCCACAAGTTTGTGGGTGCTGGTGGGGGCTAATCACTTGGCTTCTGTAATGCACAGTGAGCTCAAGCAGCCGGCGAGAGTTATGTTATTTCCCTTGCTTTGGATTTGTTGCAATATTTCACTCTAAATTAAACGAATGGCAAGCCATTTTCCTTGTTTCAAAGAAAATATGACAATCACAGCCGAGTTGAAAAGGGCAGGAACATCTAACTCCATCTTACAAACTATACAAAAGCATGAGGGTTAATTGTTCATCAGGTTTACAAAAAAACCAGATTGAAAAGGGCAACAACATCTAACTCCAGCACTGTTTTCGGCAGTCATAGTCAAATGGCTCGGTCAGGTCCATAGAATGAACATCCTGGGTCATAAAATTTACTGGATTATGACCACAATATGTTGTAAATAGAAGCCCGACACGTTCAGAAGCTCTTTTGCCCACCTGAAACTCCTTTTTTTGCTCTTTGACATACCCATCCGTCAAAACCATGCTGCTGATAAACTTAAGCCTGATGGACAATAGTAACCTCGCATTCAGCAGGAAGAATGTGACAAATCTTGTGTTTGCACGGTTGGCTACATATCATTCTAGCGTTATTGTCTTCAATCGAATCTCGTGAGAAGTGAGAAAATCCCGATGCTTATGAATCCACCGATTGGTTATAACTTTCTTACCCCGTCCTGTTGCCTAAATAGACATGAAGATTGAAAACAGTTAAGGTCTAAAAGAAGAGTGTCGAAAGAGCAACAGTTGAACGGTTAATTCTAGTACACTATATGTGGGCTTCCAATGTGCGTGAAATTATCACCTTTATATACAACTTCTCCAGACATGGAAAGCATTGCAACAAGCCTATAATCTTGTTCAGATCAAAACTATTCATTTGGATATATAAGATCTTAATAGAATCCAGCAACATTGATAGGCCATCCATGGAGAAACTCTTCATTGAGCATAGAACATAATATTAGTACAAAATGTGTACTCCAAGATGATATATAAATTATGCGCAGAAATTTAAAATGCAGCTTATGGTTACAAGTGTAGATGATAATATAAAGTACCTGAAGAACTGTGGAGCGAAACACCATATTGAAATGAGCACAGAGATCATGTATTACACCCAAGGTCTCCAGTTTAGGCGCAGAGAGGACGATTATTTGCAATGGTGAATAACTAGAATCAAGGATCAACCTTTGAAGTGAAGGGGCATCTTGGATGATGAGCTGCCTTCCGTCAAACGAAATTCCAATTCTTACAAGGTTAGGTGACTTTATTTGGAGACAACCGATTCTAACTGTGAAAACAAGCACCAAGCACTCCAGCGCAGGGCAACTGGAGTGGATGATGCTGTGCAATGAGGCCTCCGATATACCAACCCGCACAAGTGAAAGTTTCTTGAGAAATGGGAGTCGAAGGTTTAGTACCAGATTGTCTGGTAGGTAGCACTGCGCAAAGGTGGCGGTGTGGAGAGAGGACGAAACCCCGAGATGGACATCGGTGCTGAGGGCACAAGTTCATGGCGTTCGGTATGTGGTATGTGATTTCCTGGGGAATAGTAGAACTCAAGCAGCTGTAGTTCTGTGAATTCAGGGGATTCCAGCCAGGCGTCCACCGTGCAGGGCATGGTATGCTTGCTCAGGTAGCATGATGGGATGCAGAGGCTTTGAACGGAGCCCTGGTGGGAGGAGATGATGGCTCTGGGGATTTCAAAATCATTGAAGATAGATAGCTGATGACAGTCGAGATTAAGGGGAACGGCGCGCCATAGATGGCGCCACCGAATTGAGAGGACTTGGGTGCGGCAGCAATCCTTGGTGGGGAGAAGCGAGATGATCTCCCCAAGGATGGCGTCCGGGAGATCGCTGATGCGGTCCACCCGAGATTCTACGGGTTCCTGGGATCCGGTGGGGGCGGGGTCGCTGCTTCTCCCCGCGCTGCCGGGTGCGGGATCTACAACAGGTGTCGCCGCTGGCGGGAGCCTCATCTTGTTGGCGCTGGGGTCAGCCGACTCCATTTTCCTCGAGGGCGTCGCGTCGCGCTCACGGATTTGAGCAGAGTAACGAATGACGAGCCTAGTTGTAGTGCCCGCGAAGAAGAAGGGCAGCTGGGGGTTTTCTGTAGGAATGAGGAAGAAGGGGAGCTGGGGTTTTCTGTAGGAGTGAGGTGAGGAATTTGGGGGTACGAGTGGAGCGAGCTGACGTGAGGTGGGTGGGAGCGAGGAGGGAGAAGAGCACCCAGGTTTTTGAATTGATTTTACTATTTACTAGTGTGGATGGGCTGTTTTGTCTTGGGACCCGAGAAACAATTACTACTAGTACAGTGGAGACACTCTACAGCTACCCAGAAAAACAATTACTACTAGTACAGTGGAGACACTCTACCGCTTCTGGCTCCTCCTAGGTCATTGAAACGTCTCCCTCTACCGAATGCCGTTATACTTTTGTTCACCGACATGCGGGCCATGCAGCGCGCGGGCCCAAATGCCATCCACCAAATTAGAAGGCAGTATGCAGGCGGAGAGTCACCCCGGTCGTAGCGCGGCAGTAACGAGCCGTCGTATCACAAAACCCCAACTCCCCGCAGTCTAAGTTTGACGGACGAAGCAACCATCATTTCACTCTTTGCTGATTCCCCTTCTCCCTCACCGTCTTCAAGAAAGGCAACACTTGCATCTGCCACTGTTCTTCTCTCCGAACGAAGGGAAGGTAAGAGGATCCATGATGTTGGTATATTTTCGTTCAGAGGAAAAAAAGAACTTTTGCAAAGTAGTAACCGATCCTCACTCTCTTTTTTGTTTCATTGTCATTGCGATTGTGTTTTCCTTTCAGTGGACTCCTAGTATTCGTCAGCTACATGATGGACCAAGGAGAACCAGGCAAAGATCTGCCGATATTGGAGCAGACGCGGGAGGCTGATCCCCACAAGACAGAGAGCTCCAAGAAGATGGAGGCAACCGCCGAGGCGACCCCAGATACTGAGATGGTCAACGCCCCGTTTGAGGTTATAGCCCCCATGGCACTACAGGAGCAGTTTTCCCCCTTTGAGGATGTGTCCCCCCCGCTGAGCTGCCCAAGGTGATTTCCTTCTTTGCCGATCTCGATTGTGGTTTTTCATCTAAGTATGTGGTGATTTTTTAGAAAAGGAAGTATGTGGTGATTAATAATGCACAATTTTATTAGCTTCGATGCCATGGTATACGTAGTGGTTTAAATAACTTGTGTTTCTTATACTGAAAAGTAATTCAGAATTTGTTTCTGTTTCAGTTAGAGCCCTGATGCAGACAAGGATTGTGTGGTTGCACATGTCACTCGCTATGAGGCGGACGACCTAAATATACGCACTGGGAAAACAGAGTTCTTAGGCTGTTGGATCCTGGAAGCCATTTGCGGTTATACCAATGAAGAGTTGTATTCCAGCCTCACTGTTGTCAGGCATGTTGTCCAGGGTGTACTGAAGCACAAGAAGTTCAAAGCTACTCCTTCGTTTGTGAGGAATACTGTTCTTGTCAAGCTTACGCAGGAAGATGACGTGGCATGCCTCCACAAACAAGTTTATCAATGGCAAGGCCACAAGGTTGTCTTCATGAAGGTTTAGAGGATTGAGCTGCTGCAGGACGTCCTTGATGATGTTCATGGCAAGGTCCGTCTTGTGTCCAGCCCAAATTAGATCGAGGCATGAAATAGTTGCCCCAGCTAATGTTTAATAGTAGTTTGGATTGTGTCTAATTATCCGAACCTTGCCTGTTATCGACCCCTCTGGGGCCAGTACTCTGTTTGAATCCGTCTATGGGAACTGCTGCTACTTTTGTGTGCCCGTGAATCATGTGAGAACCATCGTAATTGTTGCCGAAACAGATGCGTCCTCACTAGTTTTTTCATGAATATGGCATGGCAAGACATAAGTTGTAACGGTTTATCATACAAGCAGTGTGTGCTTTGGCGAAATAGAGCACTCGTTCGAGAACCGTGCGCCGATGTATACATAAGTACTTGTAAACACTGTTGGTGCTACCCCACTTGCAAGCAGTTGTGCAAAACACGGCACATTGGCTCAGCTCGCTTCAACACTAGGCTATCGACCAGCTAACAATCAACAATCTGCTATCTGACATATAAGCAACTATGTATCTTGTTACAGTGGTTCATGCAGTTAATTGAGGCCACAATGTAATAAATTCCAAACGTTCACACGCTAGTCCAGCGCTCATGTGGAACACTCACATTAAACTCGTCTTCAGAAAAAACTTGAAAATCATAAGTTAAGCAATTTTATACATCTCAATGATTCATAGAACATAACAAACATATACTAGTTCACAACAAAAGACAAAGTTGTGAGAAGGTTTACAAATCAGGAAAAAACAAGCAAGGCTTCTCTCTGAGCAAAGGGCCTCCCGGCAGGCTTAAATTTCCTGGAGTTCACTCTGGTTTTTTCTTGTTGCCACCATTCAGGGTTAGGTTCTCTCATTCCAGAATAACCAATTATAATTGTGGTATCAGCTGGAATGCTGAACTGAACCATGCAGTGCACTGACCAGCTGACATGCTTGTGAATTCCACTAAATTTAAGCACCGCTATTTGCAGAAATAAGCAGACCACAATGCGTCTTGTCCGCGCACCTGTCCAAAAAACCGCCGTGCAGCCGTGCCAGCTAGTCCTTGGTCCATGGATGAATTGGTAGAAAGTGTATTCCAGACTAGGATGCAGTTGTTTTCTCTCATCCCTGCACTGCAATCAGGAAGTAAAACGTATGAATCAACTTCTTTTAGATTGCGTTGGTCATTCTACCTTAGTTACTACCAATGTAGGGATACCTTGAAGATGGGAGGTTAGACGACGGCAACGAGGGATAGCCATCTCATTTTGCGCAGTTGTACTAAAACTGAGGTGTGTGCTTTTGATTGCGCGGATAGAAACGATACGGAGACAGACATCCCGAAACGATATGGAGACAGACATCCCTGTTTGCGCAAATAAGATATACGGTTATTTAAATAGTGACAGATATTACTACTTTCCCCCGTTTCCTCTTAGAACCAAGTCCTAGATTCATGCTACAGCTTTCCCACTTTCTTCCCTGTTTGAACCAACGCTTTGAGTCGACTGTATGAAATAGCTTTACTTCTAATCTACTACTACTATAATGCGGCAGTTCTGAAATTGGATTTACCACTCCATCTTCGGTTCTCCCGCCCAAACAAGCATTGGCTCAAAATCCACCGTTCATTTCCCCTCTCATGCATATCACTGCTGTCCATCAAACAAAGGATGACATGATCTGACAGCTAAGAGCTGCCGGATTCGCTCCCGCTCCTTGTGCACATGGCCGACTCTGCTCTCCAAGTAAACAAATAAATAAGTCCCCATTGAATCTGGGTTGCACCTACTGAAGTTGAGAAATTTCTAGAAACTGCTGCCACCTCCTCACATGCAAGTATGACAAGTTGGCAAATAGCTAGCACATTTTGGTTCCCCGTTGTCACCTGGGAAATAAACACTCTACTACTAACTAATTTTTTTAGATTACTGTAAAAATGGATTTTTTAGATGCCGCTATACTTCAAAGTTTACACTATTCACATAACATAACATTGCATGGCTGATGCTAGCTAAAGTTTTATTCTGCTTCATCGAGAAATGTAATATTTTTATTATTCACAGAAAAAGTGTAATATTTTATTTCAGTCATACATAAGCTATACCTCAAGCTAATACAGGACATGAGTGTCTGTCAGACCTAAATGACTTATTTAGTTGCACAAAATAGTCCATAAACATGCATGTAAACCGTCAAACAACTCTGGAACTATACATCAGTGGAACCCAGGAAACAACATATAATAAAACTACAACTTTTATCTTGTAATCAAATTCTTACTTGGAACTTAGTTTGATTTGTGCAAGTGATTTGCTTCTTATTTCAGAATAGTCCTTAGATCATGCAAACAAACACACTATGATATCTACTCAAGATACGAGTACCCATTTCTCTCTCTAAAAAGAAGGTATATGAGTATCTATCATACAGAACATACGTGCAAAGCACGTGCCTTAGTAGAAGTCTAGGTGGCTTTGGAACAGCGGACGGGAGTAGAAAAGGATCCACACGAAGGGAGCTGGGGCAGTAGAGCAAGGCAGGTTTTGAAGGAATATATACCTGAGGGTTGTCGGCATGTCACAAAGACGGCGTTGGGAGGCCGCATCTTGGCCACAATACCGCAAGGAGGAAGAAGGGGTCGGAGGCCCTCCCGAGTCGGCACTCTCTCGGAGAGAACGACACGGCCGCCTATCGGGACGCGCGTGCAGCCGTTGGTCTCCTCCCTCGCCGCCGACTTCAGCGTGAACGATGCACCTACACCCCTGCCCCGGTCGAGGTTGTCCGGCCGGATTTGTGACCAGCCGTGAGCTGAGAGAGAGTGTGGCCACCTATGTGTTGCTTAGATCTGGAGAGCATGAGAGAGTGAACGAGAGGAACCCTAGTAAAGCAAGCGCTAAGGCTCCTGCTTTTATATATAGTGGAGTGATTTTGTTGTACTAGCTTCAAAAAAATGCGCTCCTACGTGTACCCGCGAGTGGGTGTGAGAGAACTAGTGCGTGCGTGCACCGCTTCTCTTCGTGAGAGTACAATATACTATGCCCAAAGAACGTTCGCCGCAAGAGTAATAGTACAAGTGTGTGACGTGTGAGCTAAAATAAAATGTGCGCGCCGTCTTTTGTTTTTTAGAAGTTCTGAGGGTAGGGTGTGAAGAGCACATATGTGCGTGACGTCTACCTGCAGATAGACGGTGGGTGCGACGTGCGAGTCTGCGAGAGGACTCGGGAGAGTCGTGACTCGTGAGGGTGCGTGTGCGTGAGAGAGAGGGGGGCACATATCAATGCAATGCATGTGTCCGTAAATCATTATCCGACAAACGTTCGCCACAAGCCTTCTCCTGACGAAAGCCTTAAGGACCGTTAGATCGGCATCCGACAGTGTCAGTTTTGCCATGTCATTTAACAGAACAGCCACTCCTCCTACACACAAATCTTCCACATGAGTGTTAGCAACTGCCGTATGCTCCCTCCGTTCCAAAATGCAGTGCATATAGCTTTATTGAAAATTCGAACCTCGCAAACTTTTACTGAGTTTTCGTGTACCAAATTGCACATGTAGAATACCATGTATATATCATTTCATTCATCTTCAAGAGGTAACTATAAAGTTGGGTGAAGAGTCTACAAAGAAAGACCATCGTATCACCCGCAACAATTTCAAGCATCCTTTAGTGTCGAGGAATATCATAGGAACTCTATATGATATGATTTTTATAGGATTTTTTCCTTTAGAGCCAATTGGTTCATAGGAATAGATTCATATACTCCACATTTCAAAGGAAATAAACATGATATCATTTCTATAGCTTTAGAGCCACTTGGTTCATATGAATGGATTCCTATACTCCCCTAATTTCAAAGGAAAATAAACATTAGTGTATATTCAATAGAAAAGTTCCTATGATATGAACCAAATTACATCTCTTTTCTAATCCCTCCTCATAGGAATTGAGAAACATGTCATCTCTATATTCAATAGAAAAGTTCCTATGATGTGAACCAAATGACATCTCTTTTCCAATCCCTACTCATAGGAATTGAGATGCTCCATGTCATCTCTTTCCCTACAACTTCCATGTATACATCTTCTATTCCTAAATAGATAGTACAACCCACTAGTAGCTTCTTTCCAAAACATGCAACTATGGCACAAGAACTATATAGTGTGCCAATAACTTTGAAAGATGGTCGCTGGATGAAGCTAACCCGACAGTGCAGAGATAGGCAAATCCGAGCACTACAGGCCGTTGGATATCATCAACATTCCACCAGATCTGCCACATGTACAATTTAGAAGACTCCATGGTTGAACTTAAGCATAATGCACAAACCTCAAAACACAAGCACTTCTCCTTTGTTCTAGAATCTTCTGTATCATAATTGATTATTTTTTTCTAAATGAATTGCTGTTATTTGTTTTTTACTTTATGATTTACTCCCTCCGTTCCAAAATAGATGACCCAACTTTGCAATAACTTTGTACAAAGTTAGTGCAAAGTTGGGTCATCTATTTTGGAACGGAGGGAGTACAATGCACAACCCCATGAATCTTAACATTTTTATAAAACTTATTGATTTTGAATGAGATGAACTATAAGAACTAAGCGAACATCTACATCATGCATATATGACTCAAAGCTTTACATCCTATAGTGTGTATTTATTCATAATTTGGTTTCGAAATCTCATGCGTTCAATGCATGTGTACCTTACTAGTTTTGAGTAGAGTAGCAAATTTCACGCGGCCCTGGGTATATCAAAATGCAGGGCCCATGCATCATTGCCTTTTGGTCAAACCTACGTCCATAATTTTTTGTACGTACTATATCTCCACTGGTCCCCGAACCCAAAATGCTGCCTCGTTCCCGTAAAACCAAGCGGCCCACACATATTTAAGGCGTCGGATCGAACTCGTTTACTACGATGTGGCCCCACATGTCGTAGTACTCCTAAAAACCCTACCGCCGCACTCATCATCGGTTTCCTTCAAGAGGACGAGGGAGAAGCTGATTTGTAGTGGAGGCGCTTTCAAAAAAAAGGATCTGTAGTGGAGACCCCTACCCTAGGGTGCCCTAGGTAGCTGCCGCACACATCATTGTTTTTTCTTTTCTTTATGCTCTTGCGCCCTAGAGTGAAATGATGGTTGCTTCGTCCGTCCAGCTTAATGCGGGAAAGGTGTGGCTTTGTGATTTGACCCCTCATCGCTCATTTTCTACTACTGCGGCGCTACGACCGGGGTGCCTCCAATTCCAACCGCTGCTCCGAACTGTAATTTGGTGCATCTGCAACGCCCTCGATGCGGCTATATCTCCTACGTGTCGAAGCATGACTTAGAGGCATAACCGCATTGAAAGCAATGTCGCAAGTGAGGTAATCTTCGCAAACAACCCATGTAAATAAATAAAGGGGAAAGGTACATAGTTGGCTTACACTCGCCACGTCACACAAATACATAAATAAGTCATTACATTCATCCAATACACTCAGGGTCCGACTACGGCACCAAAATAAAGATCAACCCCCAAATGCGACAAAGTCCCCGATTACCCCAACTGGGCACCACTACTGATCATCTGGGAAAGACACGTAGTAAGGACGAGAGTCTTCATCGAACTCCCACTTGAGCTCGGTCATATCATCTGGAACGGTAACATCGGTCCCTGCATCTGGTTTTGAAAGTAAACTGTGAGTCACGGGGACTCAGCAATCTCACACCCTTGCGATCAAGACTATTTTAAGCTTATAGGTAAGGTAAAGGTACGATGTGGAGCTACAGCAAGCGACTAGCATATATGGTGGCTAACATATTCGCAAAAGAGAGCGAGAAGAGAAGGCAAAAGCACGGTCGAACAACTATGATCAAGAAGTGATCCTAGAACAACCTACGTCAAGCATTACTCCAACACTGTGTTCACTTCCCGGACTCCGCTGAGAAGAGACCATCACGGTTACACATGCGGTTGGTGCATTTTAATTAAGTTAAGTTCATGTTATCTACAACCGGACATTAACAAATTCACATCTGCCCATAACCGCGGGCACGACTTTCGAAAGTTCAAATCCCTGTAGGGGAGTCCCAACTTAGCCCATCACAAGCTCTCACGGTCAACGAAGGATATTCCTTCTCTCAAGATAATCCGATAGACTCGGCATCCCGATTACAAGACATCCTCGACAATGGTAAAACTAAACGAGCAACACCACCCAGATGTGCCGACAAATCCCAATAGGAGCTGCACATATCTCGTTCTCAGGGCACACTGGATGAGCAAGATGTCAGGTAGGCCAGCCCAGAGGTGCCCCTGGTAGTCCCGGACATCGCTCAGTTGGACCAACACTTAGAGAAGCACTGGCCCCGGGGGGGGGGGGTTAAAATAAAGATGACCCTTGAGTCCGCGAAACCCAAGGGAAAAAGGCTAGGTGGTGAATGGTAAAACCAATGTTGGGCATTGCTGGAAGAGTTTTATTCAAGGCGAACTGTCAAGGGGTTCCCATTATAACCCAACCGTGTAAGGAACGCAAAATCCGGGAACATAACACCGATATGACGGAAACTAGGGCGACAAGAGTGGAACAAAACACCAGGCATAAGGCCGAGCCTTCCACCCTTACCAAGTATATAGGTGCATTAAGATAAACAAGATAATATAGTGATATCCCAACAATAAACAATGTTCCAACAAGGAACGATCTCCAAGCTTCACCTGCAACTAGCAACGCTATAAGAGGGGCTGAGCAAAGCGGTAACATAGCCAAACAACGGTTTGCTAGGACATGGTGAGTTAGAGGTTTGGCATGGAAACAAGGGAGGCATGATAAGCAAGTGGTAGGTATCGTAGCATAGGCATAGAAAAAGAGTGAGCATCTAGCAAGCAAAGATAGAAGTGATTTCCAGGGTATGATCATCTTGCCTGCAAAGTACTCAGAGTTGCCTTGATCCTCGTAAGCAAACTCAACGGGCTCCTCGTTCACGAACTCGTCTCCCGGATCTACCCAAACAAGAACAACAAGCAAAAGGAGCACAATCAACCACGTGCAATGCTCAAGCAACATGATGCAAACATGGTAATGATATGCGGGATGCGATATGTGATGCATATTCATGATTTGCAAAGGAATGATTGGACCTGGCCTCAACTTGGAAAACCAAGAGTGCCACTGGAAAGGTGAGTTGATTTCGGTTGAAATCGATATAAAGATCACCGGAATCGGATGCACGGTTTGGAAATGGCAAGCAAAACAAATATGGCACCGGTCTGCGATAAACATCAAGTAGCCATCTAAATGCATCAAGATAAATATGCTACAACACTCAAACATGACAACAAAATACATGGCATGGATCCACTCATGAAGCTTGCCAAAAGATGAACACTGAGCTACGGCTAATTCATCCATTAATAGGTTCAAACAAGCATGGCAAAAGTGCAAATGATAACAGGTTTCAGACAATGAAATTAACACAAGTCTGGAATTTTATCATCAGGAAGCAAACTTTAGAGCATGAAAAGTACAGGCTACAAGAACATATCATGGCAAAGCAAGGCATGGCATGAAGCTACTCAAAGCACATAACAAAAGTCCCTTAGTGACCTTGAGCCAAAAGGGATCAGAAAATACAATTGCAAGCATGTGAACATAGTAAAAACATAAACAGATTCAGACTTAGTGAAAAACTGGAGCATGCAAAACAATTAACGAGTAGGCATATTTACGAGCTCGATGCACTCACTACAGAGCATGGCATGACAAACTAAGCATACACCCATCTAGAAGACATGGCATAGAAGGTAGACATGGCAAGAACAACAACATAGCATGCACAGATCAATAGCAACATCCTCGGCTAAATCGCTAAACATGTCAACAATCTGCCAGGATCATTTTATAGCAAAAGTAGAGCTCGATTGACTCAATCTAGGGTGCTCCATCATTGCAAACAAATAAATGTATGGATAGAGCACCACAATGTTAACAAAACATCCATACTGATCATCCTCAAAAGAGGCACGGATCACTAGGAAACAACATGAACATATGGCATAAAAACAAAATAGGACAAGGACTTAGTGAAATTCTGAGTCCCTGAAATCAGCATCATTGAGTAAGCTACTTTGCATGCTTGTGCTAGTCACCACAAATATCACAAAAATACATGGCATACACCCCTGTAAAGATGGCATGGCACTCTACAAAACACATGTAGAGCTCAGGATCATAGCATACACACATTAATCATGGCAAAAATGACAAAAGGCCATTTGCTGAAATAGATCTGAAATATTCCTCACATAGCCCTCTTCCAACAGCATTTCGGGCATCAAGATGAGCTCAAATGAAAATGATGCAATGAGATGAAATGATGTACTCGTCGAGACGAACATTTTGATATGCTACACGCACGAATCAGAGCTACGGATGCAGAGTTATGGCATGATGAACATTGCAAAACAATACTGGGAATTAGGGTTAAAGTCAACCCTAGCAGATCTCATATCCAGATGAGGATCGCACGGAAACCGAGGTGCTCGCCGGAGTTATTGTAGCTGGCCGGAGTTGTCGAGGGGCGTCGCCGGACTTGGGGATCCGGCCGGAGCTTGCCGGGGCGGCGAGGGCGAAAAGGGGCGGCGAGGAGGCGGTGCCGGCGCGGCGAGGTGGCCACGCACACGGCGGCCGGTCGGCGGCGAGGCGGAGTGGCGAGGGCGGCGGCCGGTCGGCGTCGGGCACGGGGGAGCGAGGAGGCGGGCGGCGCGGCCTCGGGCCGGGGAGGGCCTCCCGCGGGCTCGTCGGGCCGGAGGAGAGAGAAGATGGCGGCGATGACGTGGCGTCCGGTGATTGGAGGGGGGAAGCGGGGCGAACACGTCCGGCCCGATCGGACGCGTCCGACGGCTGGAGGTGGAAGAGGACTAGGTCTAGGGTTGGAAGAGATCCGAAATTTCGGGGGAGTGTCTAAATATATAGGTAGAGGGAGCTAGGAGGCTCCAAATTGAGCATGGTTTAAGGCCACGCGATCGTGATCGAACGGCCTAGGTGATGGAGGAGGTTTAGGTGGGTTTTGGGCCACTTTGGAGGGGTGTTGGGCTGCAACACACACGAGGCCTTTTCGGTCCCTCGGTTAACCGTTGGAGTATCAAACGAAGTCCAAATGGCACGAAACTTGACAGACGGTCTACCGGTAGTAAACCAAGGCCGCATGACAAGTCTCGGTCCAACCCGTAAACGTTTAACACCCGCACACGAAAAGAGGTAGAAAGGGACACCGGAGGACATAGGAGCGCCGGAATGCAAAACGGACAACGGGGAAAGTGCTCGGATGCATGAGACAAACACGTATGCAAATGCAATGCACATGATGACATGATATGAGATGCATGACAAAGACAAAAACACACGGAGAGAAAAACCCGACAACGAGGAAATAACATAACTTAGTGCCGGAAATGGCAAGAGTTGGAATACAAATATTGCAAGTTACATATGGGGTGTTACAACACTCCACCACTACGAAAGGATCTCATCCCGAGATCTAGGACTGGAAAAACTCCGGGTACTCAGAACGGAGGTGGTCCTCGCGTTCCCAGGTGGCTTCACAGTCGGAATGATGTGACCACTTGACTTTCAGGAATTTGATTGACTTGTTGTGAGTCTTGCGCTCGGCTTCTTCAAGGATAGCAACGGGGTGCTCACGATAGGACAAGTCTTCTTGGAGATCAATGTCTTCGAAGTTGACGGTGCGGTCAGGGGTCTTGAAGCACTTGCGGAGTTGAGAGACATGAAACACGTCATGCACGTTTGCAAAGTTGGAGGGAAGCTCAAGTTGATAGGCGAGATCGCCTCTTTTGCTGACGATCTTGAAAGGACCCACGTATCTAGGGGCAAGCTTCCCTTTGATACCAAAGCGACGAGTACCTTTCATTGGAGAGACACGGAGGTAAACATGGTCTCCGATCTCGAAAGCCCAATCACGATGCTTACTATCATAGTAGCTCTTTTGGCGCGATTGCGCGGCTTTGAGATTATCACGAATGACTTTGCACATCTCTTCTGCCTCTGTGATCAAGTCATTTCCAAGAAGTTGACGCTCACTAGTCTCTGACCAGTTAAGAGGAGTACGACACTTCCTGCCATAGAGAATTTCAAATGGGGCCTTGCCCGAACTCGCTTGGAAGCTGTTGTTGTAGGAGAACTCGGCATATGGAAGACAATCTTCCCACTTCATACCGAAAGAGAGAACGCAAGCCCTAAGAATATCTTCAAGAATCTGATTGACATGCTCGACTTGGCCACTAGTTTGGGGATGAAAACCTGTGCTAAAATGGATGTTGGTGCCCATGGCCTTCTAAAAAGAATCCCAGAACTTCGAGGTGAATATGTTGCCACGATCTGAAGAAATCAACTGCGGAATGCCGTGCAGAGAGACAATCCGAGAGGTATATAGCTCTGCCAATTGAGCTGATGTGATGGATTCTTTGATAGGAAGGAAATGAGCCACTTTAGTGAGTTTGTCTATGACAACGAAGATAGCATCATTGCCATGCTTGGACTTTGGAAACCCAGTCACGAAGTCCATCTCAATATGGTCAAACTTCCATTCTGGAATGCCAAGAGGTTGGAGGAGACCAGCTGGTCGTTGGTGTTCTGCCTTCACTCTTCTGCAGGCATCACATTCATTCATGAACTGAGCAATCTCACGCTTCATTCGAGTCCACCAATACGACTGCTTGAGGTCATGGTACATCTTTGTACTTCCAGGGTGGATAGAGAGAAGTGAATTGTGAGCCTCATTCATAATGACTTTACAAAGGTCACCTTTAGGCACAACAATGCGATCCTCGAAGAATAGAGTATCCTTGTCATCAAGGCGATAGCACTTGTACTTAGGTTGACTCTTGGCAATCCCAATATTCACCTTCTTCACCATAGCATCAAGAAGTTGAGCCTCGCGAATCTGATCTTCCAAAGTAGGAGAGACTTGGAGGTTGGCCAGAAATCCTTGAGGAACAACTTGCAGATTGAGTTTGTTGAAAGCTTCACAAAGCTCGGGTTGGTAAGGCTTGAGAATCAAACTATTGCAGTAAGCCTTCCTGCTCAATGCGTCAGCAATTACATTGGCCTTGCCTGGAGTATATTCGATACTCGGATTATACTCTTGAATCATTTCGACCCAACGAGTCTGCCTGAGGTTGAGATTAGGCTGAGTGAAGATGTACTTGAGACTCTTGTGGTCAGTGAATATGTCCACTTTTCGTCCCAATAAGAGATGTCTCCAAGTTAAAAGAGCATGAACAACTGCCGCCAACTCGAGGTCATGAGTGGGGTAGTTCTTCTCATTGGGCTTCAACTGGCGAGAGGTATAAGCCACAACTTTCTTCTCTTGCATCAACACTGCACCAAGACCTTGAAGGGAAGCATCACAGAAGACCTCGAACGGTTTGGATTCATCAGGAGGAGTCAGAACTGGAGCAGTGACTAATTTCTCTTTCAGGGTGTTGAAAGCGATGTCACATTTAGGAGACCAGATGTACTTCACACGCTTCTGGAGAAGGTTGGAAAGAGGCTTCGCGATCTTTGAAAAGTTATCAACGAACCTTCGACAATAGCTTGCAAGTCCAAGGAAGATGCGGAGTTGCTTCACGTTCTGAGGTGGTTCCCGATTCACAATTGCAGACACCTTCTCAGGATTCACAGCAATGCCCTTGGCAGAGATGATATGCCCAAGATAGAGAACCTCATCGAGCCAAAACTCGCACTTTGAAAACTTGGCATAGAACTGATGTTCTCTATGCTTATCCAGCACCAAACACAAGTGCTTGGCATGATCCTCCTTGTTCTTGGAAAAGACCAAAATGTCATCGAGGTAGACCAAGATGAAGTCATTTGTGTAGGCATTGAAGATGAAATTCATCATGTGTGAGAATGTTGGCGGAGCGTTGACGAGGCCGAAAGACATGACAGTGTATTCATATGAACCATAGCTTGTTCTGAAAGCTGTCTTGGGGATATCTTGCTCATGAATACAAATCTGGTGATAGCCCATACAGAGATCAAGCTTGGATAATACTTGAGCACCTTTGAGTTGTTCAAACAGCTTGTTGATGTTGGGAAGTGGGTACTTGTTCTTTATAGTCTTCTTGTTCAATGGATGGTAGTCGACACAAAGTTGGTTCGTTCCATCCTTCTTCTTCACAAAAAGAACTCCACAACCCCACGGAGAAGAGCTAGGTCGGATGAGACCCATTCGCTCTTGAATATCGAGTTGCTTCTTTAGCTCCTTCAACTCTTCAGGTCCAAGCTTGTAAGGACGTTTGCAAACAGGTTCCGTGCCAGGTTCAAGATCGATGACAAATTCAACTGGCCGGTGCGGAGGCATTCCTGGAAGCTCTTCTAGAAAGACGTCTTGATATTCGCAAATGACTGGAATTTGAGAGATGGCATCCAGCTCGCCCTTCTCATTGAGAGAAAACAGTCGAACGGTATCATCCCGAGCGACAAAGACGATAACATCCTCAGACGAATGAGTCAATTGAATCTGCCTGGCAGCACAATCAAGGTGAGCCTTGTGCTTAGAAAGCCAGTCCATTCCAAGAATAAGATCAATATCCGAGTTACCAAGGACCATTGGAGAAGAAAGAAACTTATAGTCGCCTAACGTGATAGTAACATCCAGAGCCATCATTTTGGTGTTCATGAACAAACCCGGAGAAGAAACCGCTATCGGCTTAGGCAAATCAACAATATGCACATCATGCATGGATGCAAAAGGCTTTGATAAGAATGACAAAGATGTGCCAGTATCAAAAAGAACTCTTGCAGGAATATCGTTAACAGGAAGGTTACCCATAATCACATCTGACGAGTCCTCTGCCTGAGCTGCATTCATCATGTTGATCTTAGCAGACTTGGGGTTATGCTTGACCACTGCGGTGCTGGCAGATCTCACAGGAGGAGGAGGAGGGAGACGCCTCTGATTGAAGCATTTGTTGGCATAGTGACCCTTCTGTTGGCACTTGTTGCACGTGACCTCTGAAAGCGGACAGTGATACGGAGCACTTGAACTTGAAGCTTGAGACGAAGTCTTGTTCTGAAAGCCTGGGTTGGGTGGGTGGAAAGATCCACTGCCACCTTTGCTCTTCTGCTGATAAGGCTGACGGAACGGAGGAGGAGGCATCCAATACTTTTGCTGCTTAGCCACTTGAGTTGAGGAAGAAGGAGTTGCATCTCTGACTCGCTTCTTGGAAGCATCGCACTTCAGTTGGACAGCCTCTTGCTTCATTGCCATGTTGTAAAACTCATCGTACTTCTTGGGCTCAAAAAGGACGAGAGCTAGCTGGAGTTCTTCTCTGAGACCACCCCTGAACTGATAAATCATGCTCTTCTCGTCAGGGACGTCTTGCTTAGCGAAACGGGCGAGCTTCTGAAACATGATGTTGTACTAGTAAACAGACATAGTGCCTTGCTTCAGGTTGCGGAATTCCTCACGCTTGCTTTCAACAACACTCTGAGGAATGTGATGAGCTTTGAAGTCTTGACGGAATTCATCCCAGGTAATCACACGGCCTCCTCTGGAATCTTTGTACTGCTGAAACCATTCTGCAGCTTGGTCTTTGAGTTGGAAGGAGGCAAACTTGACAAAGTCCTCAGGCCTGACTTTACTGCACTCGAAATGCTTGCATATGTCCACGAGCCAATCATCAGCGTCTGAGGCCTCGACACAGTTGCTGAAGGTCTTTGGCTGGTTAGCCAGGAACTGGTTTAGTGTAGCAAACTGATTCTGATTGTTGCCATGGCCTTGGTTGCGCTCTTGCAGAATTTGCATGATCAGCTGCATGTTTGCATTGGTAGCGGCCATCACAGCTTGCCATGCCTCCGGAGGTGGAGGTGGTGGTGGCGGATCCTCATTCTGATTGTTGCCCTTAGCAGGAGCCATCCTGAAGAGGGTGACATCCATTAGCATATTGACAGACAAATATTTAAGCTGAATCCAATGGATAGAAATTGCAACATAAAGTCTTCACATCCGAACAAAATGAACGAATGAATTCCAATCGAAATGGTCACATTTCCATAAATTGAGAAGCCACTTGAATAGAGGTAGAAGAAAAAACAAGGTACGGACAAGAACAAATACTTGGTGAGGATTACCCAATCCCAAACCAAATATCCGCGGAAGAAGAACTAGAGCTACAAGAATTCCCACCTATGAAACTCCCGAACCTTTCCGGTTATGCAATCATGTGTTGGGGATACAGGGGAAGCATAATATCTCACCCAAAGCTAGCAAATCCTACATCCAGCTGTATCCATCCTTCAACACATAACCAAGAAACCTTCGGAAATCATTTACCTCAACCTTCGAAAAGCATCCGTTATACAAGTTATGGCAATACTCCCGAACTCCCGACCCAGTACTGGATGGCGTCGAGGTTATCTCACCAACAACTGCATAAAAGAGATTTTCGATGTCGGCGAAACTCAGGTATTCCAGAATCTCAATGATAAAATTGTGACGACAACACCTCGGAGCTCAACTCCCCGGGACACTGCCACAACCCCTAAATGTCAGGAGGCACCAAGAACAATGTTCTCGTCACAAAACCATCGAACGATTCCAAGATACCCGCGTGATCCTAAATTTTTTTAGTGAAATTTGAGAAGAGAAGAGTCAAAACTCTACATCAGGATGCCTCACCAGAGCGATGAAGGGACTGAGGAGTAAAAAGAATTCCTAACTCTCCGATATATATAATCCTAAATGACTCAAAACATTTTACTGGACTCAACAACGCCAACGATTCGATCAAGCAGGGGCTCCTAAGGTCGGGGAAGGCTCTGATTACCAACTTGTAACGCCCTCGATGTGGCTATATCTCCTACGTGTCGAAGCACGACTTAGAGGCATAACCGCATTGAAAGCAATGTCGCAAGTGAGGTAATCTTCGCAAACAACCCATGTAAATAAATAAAGGGGAAAGGTACATAGTTGGCTTACACTCTCCACGTCACACAAATACATAAATAAGTCATTACATTCATCCAATACACTCAGGGTCCGACTACGGCACCAAAATAAAGATCAACCCCCAAATGCGACAAAGTCCCCGATCGCCCCAACTGGGCACCACTACTGATCATCTGGGAAAGACACGTAGTAACGATGAGAGTCTTCATCGAACTCCCACTTGAGCTCGGTCATATCATCTGGAACGGTAACATCGGTCCTGCATCTGGTTTTGAAAGTAAACTATGAGTAACGGGGACTCAGCAATCTCACACCCTCGCGATCAAGACTATTTAAGCTTATAGGTAAGGTAAAGGTGTGATGTGGAGCTGCAGCAAGCGACTAGCATATATGGTGGCTAACATATTCGCAAAAGAGAGCGAGAAGAGAAGGCAAAAGCATGGTCGAACAACTATGATCAAGAAGTGATCCTAGAACAACCTACGTCAAGCATTACTCCAACACCGTGTTCACTTCCCGGACTCCGCTGAGAAGAGAATATCACGGTTACACACGCGGTTGGTGCATTTTAATTAAGTTAAGTTTCATGTTATCTACAACCGGACATTAACAAATTCACATCTGCCCATAACCGCGGGCACGACTTTCGAAAGTTCAAATCCCTGTAGGGGAGTCCCAACTTAGCCCATCACAAGCTCTCACGGTCAACGAAGGATATTCCTTCTCCCAAGATAATCCGATAGACTCGGCATCCCGGTTACAAGACATCCTCGACAATGGTAAAACTAAACCAGCAACACCACCCAGATGTGCCAACAAATCCTAATAGGAGCTGCACATATCTCGTTCTCAGGGCACACCGGATGAGCAAGATGTCAGGTAGGCCAGCCTAGAGTTGCCCCTGGTAGCCCCGGACATCGCTCAGTTGGACCAACACTTAGAGAAGCACTGGCCCTGGGGGGGGGGTTAAAATAAAGATGACCCTTGAGTCCGCGAAACCCAAGGGAAAAAGGCTAGGTGGCAAATGGTAAAACCAATGTTGGGCATTGCTGGAAAAGTTTTATTCAAGGCGAACTGTCAAGGGGTTCCCATTATAACCCAACCGTGTAAGGAATGCAAAATCCGGGAACATAACACCGATATGACGGACACTAGGGCGGCAAGAGTGGAACAAAACACCAGGCATAAGGCCGAGCCTTCCACCCTTACCAAGTATATAGGTGCATTAAGATAAACAAGATAATATAGTTATATCCCAACAATAAACAATGTTCCAGCAAGGAACGATCTCCAAGCTTCACCTGCAACTAGCAACGCTATAAGAGGGGCTGAGCAAAGTGGTAACATAGCCAAACAACGGTTTTCTAGGACATGGTGGGTTAGAGGTTTGGCATGGCACGAATGGAGGCATGATAAGCAAGTGGTAGGTATCATAGCATAGGCATAGCAAAAGAGCGAGCATCTAGCAAGCAAAGATAGAAGTGATTTCGAGGGTATGGTCATCTTGCCTGCAAAGTACTCAGAGTTGCCTTGATCCTCGTAAGCGAACTCAACGGGCTCCTCATTCACGAACTCATCTCCTGGCTCTATCCAAACAAGAACAACAAGCAAAAGGAGCACAATCAACCACGTGCAATGCTCAAGCAACATGATGCAAACATGGTATGATATGTGGGATGCGATATGTGATGCATATTCATGATTTGCAAAGGAATGATTGGACCTGGCCTCAACTTGGAAAACCAAGAGTTCCACTGGAAAGGTGAGTTGATTTCGGTCGAAATCGATATAAAGATCACCGGAATCGGATGCACGGTTTGGAAATGGCAAGCAAAACAAATATGGCACCGGTCTGCGATAAACAGCAAGTAGCCATCTAAATGCATCAAGATAAATATGCTACAGCACTCAAACATGACAACAAAATACACGGCAGGGATCCACTCATGAAGCTTGCCAAAGTATGAACACTGAGCTACGGCTAATTCATCCATTAACAGGTTCAAACAAGCATGGCAAAAGTGCAAATGATAATAGGTTTCAGACTTAATGAAATTAACACAAGTCTCGAATTTTATCACCAGGAAGCAAACTTTAGAGCATGAAAACTACAGTCTATAGGAACATATCATGGCAAAGCAAGGCATGGCATGAAGCTACTCAAAGCACATAACAAAAGTCCCTTAGTGACCTTGAGCCAAAAGGGATCATAAAATACAATTGCAAGCATGTGAACATAGCAAAAACATAAACAGATTCGGACTTAGTGAAAAACTTGAGCATGCAAAACAGTTAACGAGTAGGCATATTTACGAGCTTGATGCACTCACTACAGAGCATGGCATGACAAACTAAGCATACACCCATCTAGAAGACATGGCATAGAAGGTAGACATGGCAAGAAAAACAACATAGCATGCACGGATCAATAGCAACATCCTCGGCAAAATCGCTAAACATGTCAACAATCTGCCAGGATCATTTTATAGCAAAAGTAGAGCTCGATTGACTCAAGCTAGGGTGCTCCATAATTGCAAAAAATGCATGGATGGATAGAGCACCACAATGTTAACAAAACATCCTTACTGATCATCCTTAAAAGAGGCACGCATCACTAGGAAACAACATGAACATATGGCATAAAAACAAAACAGGACAAGGACTTAGTGAAATTCTATGTCCCTGAAATCAACATCATTGAGTAAGCTACTTTGCATGCTTGTGCTAGTCACCACAAAGATCAACAAAATACATGGCATACACCCCTGTAAAGATAGCATGGCACTCTACAAAACACATGTAGAGCTCAGGATCATAGCATGCACACATTAATCATGGAAAAAATGATAAAAGGCCATTTGCTGAAACAGATCTGAAATATTCCTCACATAGACCTCTTCCAACAGCATTTCAGGCATCAAGATGAGCTCAAATGAAAATGATGCAATGAGATGAAATGATGTACTCGTCGAGACGAACATTTTGATATGCTACACGCACGAATCAGAGCTACGGATGCAGAGTTATGGCATGATGAACATTGCAAAACAATACTGGGAATTAGGGTTAAAGTCAACCCTAGCGGATCTCATATCCAGATCCGGATCGCATGGAAACCGAGGTGCTCACCGGAGTTACTGTAGCTGGCCGGAGTTGTCGCGGGGCGTCGCCGGACTTGGGGATCCGGCCGGAGCTAGCCGGGGCGGCGAGGAGGCGGCGCCGGCACGGCGAGGTGGCCGTGGACGCGGCGGCCGGTCGCCGGCGAGGCGGAGTGGCGAGGGCGGCGACCGGTCGGCGTCGGGCGCGGGGGCGCGAGGAGGCGGGCGGCGCGGCCTCGGGCCGGGGAGGGCCTCCCGCGGGCTGGCCGGGCCGGAGGAGAGAGAAGACAGCGGCGGTGACGTGGCGTCCGGTGATTGGAGGGGGAAGCGGGGCGGACACGTCCGGCCCGATCGGACGCGTTCGGCGGCTGGAGGTGGAAGAGGACTAGGTCTAGGGTTGGAAGAGATCCAAAATTTCGGGGGAGTGTCTAAATATATAGGTAGAGGGAGCTAGGAGGCTCCAAATTGAGCACGGTTTGCGGCCACACGATCGTGATCGAATGGCCTAGGTGATGGAGGAGGTTTAGGTGGGTTTTGGGCCACTTTGGAGGGGTGTTGGGCTGCAACACACACGAGGCCTTTTCGGTCCCTCGGTTAACCGTTGGAGTATCAAACTAAGTCCAAATGGCACGAAACTTGACAGACGGTCTACCGGTAGTAAACCAAGGCCGCATGACAAGTCTCGGTCCAACCCGTAAACGTTTAACACCCGCACACGAAAAGAGGTAGAAAGGGACATCGGAGGACATAGGAGCGCCGGAATGCAAAACGGACAACGGGGAAAGTGCTCGGATGCATGAGACAAACACGTATGCAAATGCAATGCACATGATGACATGATATGAGATGCATGACAAAGACAAAAACACACGGAGAGAAAAACCTGACAACGAGGAAATAACATAACTTAGTGCCGGAAATGGCAAGAGTTGGAATACAATTATTGCAAGTTACATACGGGGTGTTATAGCATTGCACGTGGAACAAGACAGTGGATGAGCCACATGTCGGCCAAAGGGGTCCTGTTAAGTGTGTCACCATTTCGTGTGTGGACTGACCCTGCTTGAGTTGCTACGCCAACACGAAGGAGCAACCTACCACTTGGTTTTGCTCCTTGGTGAATCCCGACTATATTGATCTAAAAAGATACGTGCTGAACTACCCTCTCCGTCTCGGTTTTTTTATTTTTAGGCATCTCGGTTTATAGGGCCTGCACGTAGTTCTAGGTCATCCGTTTGACTAACTAAATAGTATGAGTTACTATGTCACAAAAAGTATATCATTGGATTCTTAAGCGGATTAGTTGTATTTAAAAGTCGAGGGCGGGGCTTTTCCTGCGCGGTAGGCGGCGGGGCAGTTCCGCCTAGTCGGTTCGACAGAGACGCGAGAAGACGAGGGAGTAGGCTGCTGCAAACGTAGGGTTGTGTGATTTGACAGCGAGTTACTGCTGGACAGGTGGGGCCTCGTGATTTGACTTGCCATTATCATTTTAACTGTGGCGCTACGACCGGCGTGAGTCTCCCAGATTCCTGACCACCTCCATACAGGTGCCTCTCCCAATGCTCCACCATGTAGTAGAGGCTGGCTCTTGCATGAGAGCCCACTTCTCCACTTTTTCCTTGCCTCTCTTTCCTCCACATATGCAAAAATGCCATGTAAATCGCACTATTGTACTTACTTTTACTTGCTCCTACAGGTGCTCAAGCTTGCCACATAAGCATAAAGTCTGATGTGGCAAGTTAATCAAGAAGAGAGAGACTAGTTTGGTGACCCAAGGAAGAAACGGTGCTAAGCGCGTGTACCTAGGTGAAAAGACAATTTTGAGTCTATAGCTAATTAAATGAAGCAAACTTAGCAACACCATTTCATTGGAAGAGGTCACTCCTTGGCAAATGCAATAAATACACGCGCTTAGCACCGTTTCTTCCTTGAGTACGAAGAAAGAGATAGAGAGGAGTAAAAAAATACACTTATAGCCAACCTTGTTGTAGTATGAGTGACTAAGTGATGACTATGTATGACATGCCAACATCAGATAGCCTAACGCACCGTGTTAAATCTCCAAGGGCGCGACCGCGCGAGCGACGTGACGGTCGTGGTAGGCGCGACCATGATACGGGCTGCTGGCAGCCCTTGGATCTGAGATCAAACGGTCGCATGCTAAGTTGCTGAAAATTTACAGAATAACCCTCCAGGATAGGATATTCACCATGGGTCTAGAATCACGCCATGCAACCGTTCGATCTCAGATCCAAGGGCTCTCGGAAGCCCGTATCATGGGAGAATGGAAAGCCACTACCCTGCCGTTCGCACGCTGGCAGTTTGCTCCTACTCGTCCCCGCACGTCCTTCAATACTACGGCGGTTCGCTCCTAGTCGTCCCGTCCATTCACATTACGGCAGTTCCACTAATCCTAACCCTCCTCCCAAATCCATGGCATCCCAAATCTCCACGATCGGCGGTGAGTACAAGGTTAGAACCATCACCGGCGATGAGTTCGACGTCATCTACACCCGTTCTTCCGCGACAGTGAAAGGATGCCTTTCTCGCTTCAGACGCATGTTCGAAGACTCAGATGATGAGTGGGTCGCTGGGCTAGATGTTGAGTACACCACAGTCCTGGGATGAGAGAAGGATCTAAAGGACGAAGAGAGGAAGAAGCCCACCGTGATCCAGGTTTGCGTGCCTGACTTATGCTTAGTCTACCACATATGCCATGCCGACGTTGAGTGCCAGGATTTTAAGGACTTCCTTGAGAGCAACCTAGTCAAATTCGTTACTGTAGACTTTGGTAACGACAAAGACGTCCTGCATCGGATAGGCCTCGTTGTAGGCAACACCTTCGACCTCCAGAAGAATCGGCTGGTGTCCGCTCATCAGCCTTCAATGCTGACCCTGGCAGGATCCATGGTTCATCCTTCGTACGGTAAACTGGAGAAACCTCCATACATGTTTCATCGTCATGCATAGCAGCGGAATGTACTAGATATAGACCACATCCACTACGCTGCAATGGATGGCTACCTTTGCTTCAATATCTACAAGGGTTGGATGAAGAGCAACAGCCAAGTGTGCGGTTCAAGCAAAGAAGTATCGGCCAAGAGGAAGAGGGACAAGGACGAAGTCGAGGACATGGACGAGGACTCCGAGTAAGGTGGCAGTGTCATTGCTCATGGTGGTCCTAATGCAGTGTCTATCGGAATAGTTGCAAATTTTAATTTCAGGTGTGCTTAATTTAATTTGAGGGGTGTGTTGCGCTGAGCCCCCAGCAGAACTATGTTATGTTTCTTCTCGTTACTTTAACTCTTCAGTATGTACATACTAGTATTTCTTACATTTCATCTTTTAGTTGGTATAGTACTACCACTCGTTTCTTCACAATATATACGTACAATATATATGGCCAACATCATATAGCCAGCAGTTTAGTTGTCAAAGAATTTCAGGGTGCTTAGTTTTTTCAAAGAATTCCAGGATGCTTAGAGGGTGCTTGGATCCAAGGGACATATTTTAGTCTGACTAAAAATAGTCTCTTTAAGAGGCTAAAGTTCCAAGCACCCCTGAAAGAGGGGCTAAAACTAGTCTTGAGACTAAATTTTTTTAGTCAGGGGTACCCCTACTAAAATGTGGATTAGTCCTCTCTCTACTCATTTAACTCCTCTCCTTTAACACAGGCGAGTTCTGGAATGGAGGGTTTGGAGGATAATAAATGCTCATTAACTTGATTTTAGCCTTTTTAGTATTTGGATCCAAGCATGGGTGAGGCTAGCATGTTTTAGTCCCACTACTTTTAGTCATGGGAGTAAAACGTATCCAAGCACCCTCTTAGTTTTATTTGAGGGGTGGGTTGTGCTGGACACCATTATTGTGACTAGCCTTTTTAATAGTATTATATGCATAATTTGGCGACGAGCGCTCTCTATATGTACCACCTTTTTTTAATTTCAATTTTTGCTCCATGGCGCAATCCATCGATAGTACTGTTGTACAAAAGTATACATTTTTTAAAAGGCCAGAGTACTGTTCATCACATATATAGCCAGTTAAATTCTCAACCTAGAACGACGTGCATGCCATGTAGTAAACCGATACGGAGGAAGTATAGTAAAAATGAGGTGATTTTACTGAGCGATCGGCGGGGGAGCATGGCCTGTCATGCGGTCCCACGTGTCATGATGTACCAAGGCGATGCGCGTGTCCCTCTTGAGGCAGAAGCAATACTAGTACGTGGTTTGAGATGGTGGCGAACCAAAGTGTGAAATAATGGTTGCTTTGTCCGTCTGGGAAAGTGCGACATTGTGATTTGACATCTCATTGCTCATTACTACTCCTACTGGGCCGGTACGAGTGGGGTGCGTCCCCCTGCTGTTCTGCACTGTTATTTGGTGCTTGACACGTCGACCCGGTTGCTATATGTCCCACATGTCGGCGACAGGAAGTACAGAATTCATGAAAGGGAGTGTCGAAGTAATTGGACACGGATACCCCGAAGACGGAAAGACAAGAATTCAAGACATCGGGGCTAGCAAAGCCCCTCAGTCCAACTACCTGGCCGGCAGCTGACTGCTAGCTGCCGACTGCTCCACCAGGCCGACTGCTGGCTGCCGACTGCTCCACCAGGCCGACTGCTGGCTGCCGACTGCTCCCTTAGTCCAACTACCTGGCCGACGGCTGACTGCTGGCTGCCGACTGCTCCACCAGGCCGACTGCTGGCTGCCGACTGCTCCACCAGGCTGACTGCTGGCTGCCGACTGCTCCACCAGGCCGACTGCTGGCTGCCGGCTGCTCCACCAGGCCGACTGCTGGCTGCCGATTGCTCCACCAGGCCGACTGCTGGCTGCTGACTCCTCCACCAGGCCAACTGCTGGCTGCCGACTCCTCCACCAGGCCGACTGCCCGAAGTCAACTGCAGCCGAGCACGACCCCGACGTGACGGCCATACCCGGCACTGTTCACATGACACCCCAGCCATCATGTACAGTGTCCCTTGTCACTGGGCACTATTTATGAAGTGACCGAGGGGACAAGGATGACAACCCACCATGCCACTAGCTAGCTAGCTACCATGCCTACATGGCTTACATGCTAAGCTAGCTCCCACTATATATAGCTAGCCATCTACCCATCCTCACACACACGTATGAGCACACACTCATTCGGCCACTAGAGCATGCTTGCTCATCCCGGCCACAGATACATACATGAGGCTAGTAGCATATAGCACTCATCTAGATACAGCTCCAGGAGCACTCTGTACTACAGATATACCACATATACTCAGACATGCAGGAGTAGGGGTATTATCTCTCTGGAGAGCCCCGAACCTGGGTAAACTAGCGCGTGCTACTCGCATACCCGTCCCTGGATATTCCGGCAGCAGTCTTGCCCTCACACGAAGCCACCTTGTGGCATATGTCGTCTTGCACCCCCCGTGAGAATACCACGACAGGGAGCGTCGACGGAGGAGTATACTACATAATTCATGAAAGGGAGCGACTTAGTTTTGGAAAAATCTGTTTTTACAGAGTACGTACCCACTAGGGTTTATAGGGCTCATCTAAAAAACATTCGTTTTTCCGTTTGATAAGTCTCAATTCTACTATACTAGTAGTAGTACCATTCCATGTTGGATTTCGAGGTGCGTTAGATCACCCGACGCAAGCAGTGTCAAGAGGAAACTAACCAATGCATGTACAAATTCATGGAAATTTAGTGGTCATTCATGCATTCGTTCTAATTAATGCCTCGGTAAACATAACTTCTTGAGAAAAACGAGCGTACTAATTACTTGTGGAAAATATGAAATTAATTCGACCACTCACCGTCTACCTTGGTTGGAGAGATTTTGAAATTGAGCCATTAACTGGAAAGGAGGGAGTAGTAACTTTTGTCTCGATTACTATTTGTGGCCTTGTATAGATGCAAAATGTATTTTTTTTGTAGTGGCCTTGTATAAGTAAATGGAGGGAGTACTAACCAAAGTATGTAGTAGGGAGGAGGAGTAAACGGAGGGAGTAGTAAAATTTTCTCCTCGTGCTGCGAGCCACCGCGCGCATGGGCGAGGGAGCGGGCGTAAGGCGTACTAGTAAGCAAGCTTCACCTCATCCTGCGAGCCACCGCGCCCGTGGGCGGGGGAGACGGCGTACTAAGCAAGCTTCTCCTCGTTCTGCGAGTTGACGGGACACATCAAAAGTACTCCAGTGTATAGAGCCTTGCATCTAAGGTAGGCCCCACATGGTTTGCCTCTTTTTTTAATTTAACATAACGCGTCAAGTCGCAATTTGTTTGTTCACCCATGATACGTTGTGATTCATAAAGACCACTGCAAACATCAATGTTCTTCTTATCACAAATAAGATTGATTAATACCCATAACAATCCATGTCATTAACAAAGGGTGCATGCACGTATAGGTTGAACGTGTGTCTTGCGTCATGTGCTGTGTGCATGCAGGCGTGCGAGTGTTGCATGCGTGCAAGGGTACGTTTCAGTGTTGCATGCATGGGTACGTACGTGCGTGTGTTCGTGAGTGCATGTGTATATGTCAGTGTTGCACGCCAGCATGCGTGCGTGTGTACGTGTCAGTGTTGCACGCCTACATGCGTGCGTGTCTTGCATGCGTGCATGTGTACGTGCGGGGTGAGGCTACACGTCAGTCGACTGACTTTTTCATCTCTGGTCATTAGATTTTCCAGCCGTTGGATATGAAATCAAGGGCCTCCAGTTTATCATCAAACTCCACCCCCCTGAGCCGCCAGCCACCACCGGTCGAACCGCCAGCCCCCACCGCCCATGGCCGGCCCGCCCTCCCCGAAACCACTCATTTATTACCATTTTTGTCCTTCATATACGTGCTGACGGGTGGGCCCTATGGTAATGTGTGCTGCTGAATGTGGACCGTTTGACTGGTCAATTGATCGCGTTATCAACAAATTACGGAGCTGTATGGTGAGCCAGTGACCGTATGATCACCCTAAAATGTACTCCTATTTTATTAACACAGTACAGACTCAAACTACCATTTCTTTCTTTCATATACGGGCTGACAGGTGGGCCCCATGGTTACGCGCCCCGGTGGTGCAACACTAGTTGTGCCGTGGGGAACGTTTGACTGGTCAATTGATTGTGTCGTCAACAAAATACAGAGTTGTACGGGTGAGCCAGTGACCATATAATCATGATATGTATTTGTTTAACACGGTACAGACGCAAGGGCTCATATATACGCGCAAGCACTCACCGCTATAAGCACACACACGCGAACCCTACCCCTATGAGCACCTTCGATAGAGTGGGCCAACATATATGATCTTGAGATTTTATGAAGTCACCATAGGTGCCTCGTAGTCGAGTGTAATGTTTCCTCCCACTGAACGTACGTCGCCGGAAAATACTGAAATTAACACAAGATAAATGCGAGCATCGGGACTTTAACCTTGGTGGGCTCGAGAAACCACTGTCCTCTAACCATCCAACCACATGTTGGTTAGCACGACAAAATGTATGTGGTGACCGTGATGAGCTTATTCTGAAGTCCAGTGACCATATCATGCTTTCGCTTCAAATACAATGACCGTAAGTGTCGTCAACAAAATACGGAGCACGCATCAAATGCAAAGTCCGTCAGTGTCATCAACAAAATATGGAGACGTATCATTTCTAGTTGTGGTGGGTCAACATGAATACTCATGGGTTGGTTCCATCCTGCGCCACATATAGGTTGGACCGAGACGTGTTATACGAAGACCCATGTGGAGGACTCGGCGTACAACACAAAGCTACCAGAGTCGCGGAGGACTCTATCCCCACTGGTGATAAGCCGACTATATATGATTTGTAACCCTAGGCCCTTAGTATGTTATACAAGCTTGGGGGCTAGTTCGTCGATAGTATACACACACGCACAATGCCTAGTATTCACATGTACTTTGTACACACCCCTATCACTAATATACAGTACCAGGAGTAGGCTCTTTCTTCAACTGCAATTGAATTCTAGCATGTGCATGTGTTTATTTCATATTATCGATCCATAGAGTGAGAGCCGTTTGAAATATAGGCAATGGATGCTTTTGCAATTCATATATAAACATTAATTAGTGCACTCCATGTTGTTAGTGTGAAGCACTTTATACATTTGTCACTTGCATGGATACATTCCAAATTGCTAGCTACGAAATAGAATACATGTCGAATTCAACATAAAGGGGGTTTCGAAGATTCGAATTCATAAGAAGTGCATTCATCTACTTGAACCTGAGATAATGGCATTTGTAAATCATATGTAAAAGGGGGCATCAATCTTTGTTGTGAGTTTGAACATGCTATATATATTCATACGCATATCTAACTTTTTTTTTGCAACCAAGGAGATTATATCTGGAACCATGCATGAACTGAGGTAAGTTGCATATTTTTTAATATATACTTGTGTACAATGTATATTCAAATGTACCCCCTCCATTCCAAAATAATCGTAGCTTTAGGATTTTCAAGAGTAAAGATTTGTGAAGTTTGACAAATCCTGAAAGTTTAATTCAAGAGAACCGAAAACGTTAAATGCTTCTGCTCCCAAATATTGAGGGCTCCTTTGATTCAAAGGAATTGCATAGGATTTTTGGAGGATTTAAACCCTTAGGAATTTTTCCTGTGATGCTCATTTGATTCGTAGGATTGGCATCCTTAGGAATTTTTCCATATGATCCATTTGTACTACATTTTGGAGGAAAATTTCCATCCACTCAAACCTCTTTGTAGAAATTCTTTGTTTTTCCTATGCTATCAAACATTCTTTCAAATCCTGTAGGATACTATGGGACATGTCACCCTATTCCTGCATTTTTCCTATTCCTTCATTTTGACAATCCTGTGAATCAAAGAGGCCCTGGCCTCTGGTCACCCGAAACCGCGCGAGACTAATGTTTTGGTGGTAGGAAATTACTGTCCTAACTCTGGCTCGTGTAGCCTATCGGCTCGATGTCCAAAGGTCTAAACCGGGGTAGGTTTTTAACTTCACCAAGACGCCAGAGAAGTATTCATACGCCGTGGGCGCCTACCCATGCGCTCGGCTGAAATCTATCCTGCTCACATTTGGGACACCTGACATGACTGTCCTACCCCCAACCCGCAATATGTCCGAAATTTTAGATGGGGGGAAAGTTTGTAACTTTCCCCAAATTTCAAACAAGCGCGTCTCAAACCGAAACATTGTTCCCCCTTAGTTCCCCGCCTCCCTCCATTTCCCCATTCATACTCCATGGGCGCGAAAACGCCCTCTCCACCAGCCGCGAAACCCCAGCCTCCTCCGTCCTCCACCCCATAGCGGCCAATCCACCGCCGCCCTCCTCCATCACGCCAGAGCCGGTACCCCGACGTCATCGTCCAAAGCAACCGCAACCGCAATGCCCTCAAGGACTTAGCAGCTGAAGCCGAGGCAGAGCTGCCTCCACGACACCGATGCCGACGTGCGCCGTACCAGAACCACTCCGACCACGCCGTCCTATGCCTCACTGCTGCGGCTCCACTGTCGCAACCTTCCACTGCACCGGAGCTATTCCCGCTACACCGTCGTTCGCCGCCTCAGATCTGCTTCCCCGCCGCCGACAGACGGCCACCGCACCACACTCAACAACTTGGCCATGGGTACATCCAAGGCTGCACCGTCCTCCACAACTTCTGGTTTCTGGCAAACAACAAGAAGATCGTCGGAAAAACAGAAGGAGGGCACAACACTGCCAGCAGAATGAGGTACTCCTCTTACCTTATTCGTGCAAATCTTACATCTCCGCTCACACCGTATTCATCCCACAAAAGAAACTAGTTGAGCGCTTCTTACTGCATCTTCTTCGTGATACTAAATGCACAAGGTTTCCTCCCTTTTACTATTTCACCTTTGCTAGAGGTCAGTAGCCCGCCTGGATTTCAATTCAGGGTCAGTCGAACCGCAATTAAAAGAAGCAGCACCCGCTTAGGCACGCGGAGCACCTAGTCCGCCTGTTCCCCGGGGAAGCGGCGCATCGGTGTCTATCATAGGGGTGTGGGGCGCAGGAGCTGCTTGCGCGTGATCTGGAGGTCGGCGGGGCTTGAATGGATGGCTGGGGGGCGGTGCCAAGCACGGCAGTGCGGTGAGGTCGAGGGAAGGGCATAGGCAGGGGAGGAATACTGGGCCGGTGGTCGCTGGCGTTTCGGGGAAGATCGTCAACACTAACTCGCTAGAGGTAGATGAAGGCGATCTGCCCGTTCTTTGTACATCGGACGGTGCAGAAAAAATGGACTGACCTATTTGCTTTCAGTCGACTTTTATTTTCATAGAATCCTGTAGTAATTTAGTGTGCCATGCATGTTGTAGAGCTATCATATGTCTCCCATCATTTATTTCTCACCGACCTGCTATATGCTACCTTTACACTATACTAATTGTGCGCACACTTCACCCATACTCACACTATTGTTTTTTATGCATGGGTATTTCAGACTCTGACGCAGTGTTGATGAATGCAGAAAAGAGAAGACAGAGGTCGCTCCAGTGTAATTCGAAGATAAGCACTAAGCGTTCCAGCGCTCTAACGGGTGCAGTGTCAGCAGTTGGAGACAGTAAACTTAGCTCTGCAGTTGATGATCTCAATTGCCACACACAACCATCCTAGGTGCTTGCTTTAACTTCACGCTGTCAAATGTGGTTGCATGTTGCATGTGGTGTCTAGCTTGTATTGCTTCCAATTTGGTTAAATTGCATCTGCTTACTTTACACATTATACCTTTGATAATGACATGCCTTCCTGTTTTTGATACATACTACATATGTCTATTAACCATGTTCGTACATCAAACTAATGCTCTTATGTATCCCTCGTCAATCACTTATGATGAGACAGTCACCCGGGTGGGTTTCTGTGAGACGCCATACTCGTATAAAGAGTGCAGTGTCATCCTCCCCACATGATTCTCAAGAAACAGCAAGGCTAAATGAAGATAGTCAACGTAGCTCTCTAGTTGATCACCGCAATTCCCCCACACCACCATCGCAGGTGCTTGCTCTTACTTGGCAGTGTGATATGTAGTGTTCGTCTTACATGAAAGTAGTGTTTGTCAGTATCATGCATCAATGAGTTCTGAAGAGAAAATTTTATTCCTTTTTCTTGTGGGTTTGACTTGACAAGGCAAAATCAAGAAAGAGGAAGGAAAAGAGTAAGGAAGGCGATGATGGTGGTCCTCTGTAGCAACGTAAACGGAGCATCTGTACCGATTCTCCTTGTACTGGTAGTGCATTACAAGGTCCAAGTCTCCGCTCCCCTACTCCACCATCCAAGGTGCTTGCTCTAACTTGGCAGTGTGATATCTGGTTGCATGTTGCATATGGTGTCTAGCTCGTATTGCTCCTAATTAGTGTAAACTGCATCTGCTTAGCTTACACATGATACATGTGAATATTACACGCTTTCCTGTTTTTGGTACATACTATATCTTATGATAAGGCACTTTTCTTGTGTATCCCTCATCAATGCTCCTAATTTGTTAAATCGCATCTCCTTAGCTTACACATTATACATGTGAATATGACACGCCTTCCTGTTTTTGGTACATACCACATCTGCCTATCACACCATGTTCTTACATCAAACTACTATTCTTGTGTATCCTGCGTCTATCTCTTATGATGAGACAGTCATGCGCGTGGGTTAATATGAGACGCAATACTCTTATAAAGAATGCAATTTTATCCTCTCCACATGATTCTCAAGAAACAGCAAGCCTAAATGAAGATATTGAACGTAGCTCTGTACCTGAAGACCGCACTTCCCCTACACCACCATCACAGGTGCTTGCTCTAACTTCGCAGTGTGATATGTGGTTGCATGTTTTATACGGTGTCTAGCTTGTAATGCTTCTAATTAGGGTAAATTGCATCTGCTTAGTTTACACACTATACCTGTGAATATGACATGCCTTCCTATTTTTGGCACACACTACATCTATGTGTTAACCTTGTTCTTACATGAAACTACCTCTCTTCTGTATCCTGCATCAATCACTTACGATGAGTCACATTTATTCGTTGCATATTGCATATTATTTCTAGCCTGTTGCCATGTATTGCTTCTAATTTGGTCAAATACATTTGTTAGGGCACCCTTTTAATTCGGCAGAGTGATATTGGTTTCTAGCTTGCATCGATTCTAACAAGTTCAAGCACCTTGTGCTTAGTTTACACTTTATACATCATACATGTCAATATGTCACGACGTCCTGTTTTCATATATATTCCATCCTCCTATCATGCGGCTGCCTTACATGAAAGTATTGTTCGTCAGTATCATGCATCAATGAGTTCTGAAGAGCAAATTTTATTCTTTTTTCTTGTGGGTTTGACTTGACAAGGCAAAATCAAGAAAGAGGAAGGAAAAGAGTAAGGAAGGCGATGATGGTGGTCCTCTGCAGCAACGTAAACGGAGCATTTGTATCGGTTCTCCTTGTACTGATAGTGCATTACAAGGTCCAAGTCTCCGCTCCCCTACTCCACCATCCAAGGTGCTTGCTCTAACTTGGCAGTGTGATATCTGGTTGCATGTTGCATATGGTGTCTAGCTCGTATTGCTCCTAATTAGTGTAAACTGCATCTGCTTAGCTTACACATGATACATGTGAATATGACACGCTTTCCTGTTTTTGGTACGTACTATATCTGCCTATCACACCATGTTCTTACATGAAACTACTCTTCTTGTGTATCCTGCATCAGTCACATATGATGGGACACCTTTAAGTAGGCAGTGTGATATTGGTTTGCGTCTTGAATATGATTTCTAGCATGTATTGCTTCTAGTTTGATGAACGCCACCTATGACGAGACAGTTTTAACTTGGCAGAGTGATATTGACTGCACCTTCCATATGGTGTCTTGAAGTGTTTCTAATTTGTTGAAGTGCCTTCTGCTTAGTTACCACATCATAGGTGTGAATATGTCAAGCCGTCCATTTTTTCGTACATATTCCATCCTCGTATCATGACTTTGCCATTCATCAGAGTAGTGTTCGTCAGTATCATGCATGAATGAGTTCTGAAGAGCGAATGATATTCCTTTTTCTTGTCGGTATGACCTCACAATGCAAAATCAATAAAGCTGAAGGAAATTGGCAAGGCATTGGATGGTGGTGGTCCTTCCGAGCAACTGAAACGGAGGTTCTCTACAGATTCTACTCCGCCATCCTCCCAACAAGATTCGCAAGACAACGCAAGGCTAGATAGTCAACGTAGCTGTGTAGATGATGAGCACATCTCCCCTACTCCACCATCACAGGTTCTTGTCTAACTTGGCACTATTATATGTGGTTGCATGTTGCGTATGATGTCTAGCTTGTATTGCTTCTAACTTTGTTGAATTGCATCTGCTTACTTTACACATAATGCCTGTGAATATGACATGTGTTCCTGTTTCTACATCAGACTACTATTCTTGCATATCCCGCATCAGTCACTTATGATAAGGCACCTTTAAGTCGCCACTGTGATATTGGTTGTGTCTTGCATATGATTTCTAGCATGTACTGCTTCTAATTTGTTGAAACGCCATACAATTTGAACTTGGCAGAGTGATATTGGTTGCATCTTTCATATGGTGTCTAGCTTGCAGTGCTTCTAATTTGTTGAAATGCCTTCTTCTTAGTTACGACATCATAGGTGTGAATATGTCACACCATCCTGTTTTTCATACATATTCCATCCTCGCATCATGTGTTTGCCTTTCATCCGAGTAGTGTTCATCAGTATCATGCATGAATGAGTTCTGAAGAGCAAAATCATTACAACTGAAGGAAATTAGTCCGGCAGTGGATGATGGTGGTCCTTCGGAGCAACTCAAACAGGGGGTCTCTAAATTCTACTCCGCCATCCTGCCAACAAGATTCACAAGACAACACAAGGCTGGACAGTCAACGTAGCTGTGTAGATGATGAGCACATCTCCCCTACTCCACCATCACAGGTGCTTGCTCTAACTTGACACTATTATATGTGGTTGCATGTTGTGTATGATGTCTAGCTTGTATTGCTTCTAACTTGAATTGCATCTGCTTACTTTACACATAATGCCTGTGAATATGACACGTGTTCCTGTTTCTAGAACATACGTGTACATGATGAGCACATCTCCCCTACTCCACCATCACAGGTGCTTGCTCTTACTTGGAACTGTTATACGTGGTTGCGTTTTCCGTATGATGTCTAGTTTGTATTGCTTCTGATTATGTTGAATTGCATCTACGTATCTTACAACTTATACCTGCAACGATCACTTACCCATAAGACACATTTAACTTGGGACTGTGATGTAGGTTGCATCTTGCATTATCTTCTAGCTTGTACTGCTTCTAATTTCTTGAAATGGCTCTTACGACGAGACAATTTTTACCTGATAGAGTGATATTGGTTGCATGTTCATATGGTGCCTAGCTTTCATTTCTTCTAATTTTGTTGAAATGCCTCCCGCTTACTGTTTTTTCATACATATTCCATCCTCCTATCGTACGTGTGAATATGAAACGCTGTCTTTTTTGTATATATTCCATCCTCCTATCCTGCGCTTGCCTTACATCAAAGTAGTGTTTGTCTGTATCATGCATCAACCAGTTATGCAGAGCTAATTTTATTCATCTTCTTGTGGTTTTGACTTCATAAGGCAATATCAGAAAATAGGAAGGAAAAGAGTAAGTTAGGGGATGTTGGTGGTCCTCCCCACCGACGCAAACAGAGACTCTCTAGATTTGCCACTGCTACTGCTAATGAAGTTGATGTCCCAAGTCTACATGATGAGTTCATCTCCCATACTCCACCATCGCAGGTGCTTGCTCTAAGTTGACAGTGTGATAATTGGTTTCATGTTGCATATGTTGTCTAGCCTGTATTTCTTCTATTTTGATTAAATTGCACCTGCTGAGTTTATACGTTATACATGTGCATATGACATGGCTTTCTGTGTCTAGAATACACTGCATCTATCTATCATACCATGTTCTTACATCAAAGTACTGCTGTTGTGTATCCTGCATCAGTCACTCATGATTGGACGCTTCTAACATGGTAGTTTGATAGTGGTTGCATCTTGCATTGATTGCTACGTTATACTGCTTCTAATTTTTCGAATTGCCACTTATGACAAGACACTTTTAAGTTGGCAGAGTAATATTGGTTGCATCTTTCATATGGTGTCTAGCTTGCATTACTTCTATTTTCTTGAAAATCCTTCTGCTTAGTTTGCACATCGTAGCTGTGAATATGTCTTGCCGTCCTGTTTTTCTTACATATTCCATCCTCATACGGTTGTCTTACATCAAAGTATTGCTTGTCTGTATCATGCATCAATGAGTTCTGAAGAGTGATTTTATTCTTTTGTGTTGTGGGTACAGCTTGACATGGCAAAGTCAAAAAAGAGCAAGGAAAATAATATAGTAGGTAGTGTTGTTACTCGTTGGGTGAAACAAAAAAGGTTCTGCCGTCGAGATTCTGCTGGTACTTATAGTGCAGTAGAAGGTCCAAGTCCATCGGCTAAATCTACAAACACAGTATCACCTGCTCCACCAGCTGCAGCATTCGCTTCAACTGTACCAGCATCTCAACCAGTTACTCGTTCGTTTGCTCCGGAACTGGCCAGTTCCCAAGCTGCCTTCACACCTAACACTACTTCTGAAGCACTGCTGACACAACAGGACTTGGCAAGATCAGATGAACCTCATGAGCATCAACACCAAGACGGTACCCGACCGAGTCAAGTTGCAGTTGCATGCTCCTTTATATGTACTCTCACAGTTTGATGTACACTTACACTTTCCATATTCGTTGTTGAACTAGCACCATGGCGCAAGCGGAAACAGACATCAGGGATAATGCTTGACAGATTAACAAAATCTAAAGGAGGAAGAATGGAGATCCATTTTGAGGCAGGTTTAAAAAGGCCACGTGATGCTACAGAGTCAGCCAAGTTAGTATCAGAGGCAGTCGTTGCCATTAGGTGTCATGCACGTATCCTCCCAACGTGGATCCAATACAGGAATGTGAAAGACAATACCTAGTTTAACACCTTCCTTAACCATTTATCCGTAAGTAATGTTATTCATCGCAATTAGTAATATTGTCTTGCTCTGTCCCATACTTTCTAGCTTCTTCCTAATAAGACTTACATTCTTTTTTCAACAAATGAGGTTCAAGTTGGATCTGAAAGATGATGTAACTAGACAAGCATGCACTCATGTTTTTCAGTCTGCTCTGCGACAGTATTGGTACCACCTTAGAAAATCTCACTTTGAAGGCAAGGCTAACAACGAAATTGCCCAAACATCTCTAGTGGAATATATTACAGATGAAGACTGGACAGCCCTCGTTAAACACTGGTCTGATCCAAAGTATCAGGTAGGCTATATGTATTTGATCAGACCACATATTGAACTTGTATTTATGTATGTGCCTTACAAGTGTATCTTCTTCTAGGCTAACTGTTTGAAGAACAAAACCAACCGTTCTAAAGTGAAATTCCAACAGACCACAGGATCTCGTAGCTATATTGCACACTGCGAGGCTCTTGTAAATAGCTGCTACTTCGTTCTTTTTTTGTGCCATATTATCGTATCTATATTGACTTGTTCCAAATATAGAGGAAATCCCGTGCGGACCAAAAAGAACCTGAACCGAATGCAGTGCAAATCTTCAAGGATTTCCACACCAACAAGATGAAGGGCATGAGCACACCAGTTCAAGCCGCTGTTGTAAGTCCTTACTCCTCGTGCCTTGAACTGATTGGTACTGTGATGTGTTCATTTAACTACTTGGTTTGCAGCCAATGCCAGTTACTCTATTCACTTTTATTCACAGTTGTCTTAACGTATCATTTCACCTTACATGGTTTAAATGATATGAAGGATATTCTTTTGGTCTTGATCTGTAATCTAGTTGTTATGTTCACGTGCGCACACAATGATAAAATAGCCTGTTTGTTTTATATCTGTTTGCCCATGATATGAATGATGTCATACTTTGTTCATCCTACTTTAAACCATGTCTCTTTATCCTTAGATGTCAACGAATGTGAGGAAATAGACAATACAATAGGCATGCTACATGGACATATGTTCTGAAAGTGATTTTATTATGTAGTTGGCACTACAATACATGCTAATGTATTACAGTAGTTCACCAAAGTAAGTTATGTATAAATGTTTAACCTATTTTGTTTTTTTTTCTCATTAGTAACTTATCTGGTACACTAATCTACAAGTTCAAACTTTCAGGAAGCTATGGAACAAATGATTGAACAACCACAACCACCTGAAGGTGACGAGGCTACTACAGGCACAATGTCACCTCTTGCTGCAGTGCGTCAGTATCTCTCCACTAACAATGCAAAAAGCACCTTCCTGCGTAATTCTGGGTTGGTTGTCAAGGTAACCTACTCCGAAAGGCCTACTGAACAATATCTTCTTGCTAGACAGAGTGATATATATGTGCTCCAGACACAAGTCCAATCCCTAGTGGATGTTGTTTCGGAAACAAGAATAGTGGTTGAGAAATGTCGTCAAGATATGATTGGTTTTGAAACCATACTATCAGACATTCGCTTCGTTGTTCAAGAGCAACGGCGGAAAAAAGGTGGAGATCGTGCCGCTCCATCAGATTCTACAGCCTGAAACATTAGCACTCAGGTCAAAAGATCTGTGCTTCTATACATCTGATGGTGCTTTTATCTGGAAGGACTGTAAACTTTATGCCAACAGGCCTTTTGTTGTATGGTTGGAATTTATTTTGTTGTGATACAACATTTATGATGCTGCCTCAGGCTGTAGTAATTACGATGCTATTTTTGTATAGTGTAGGTTTATCTTAGTAATGTATTCGGCCGAAAGCTTCGTAGGAGCCCAACATGCCAACATTCATCGGGCCCATTCCAATTGGGCTAAAAATGATTATGGGACGAAATTGGCATGTAGCCCACTAAAAATATCTGGGCCTAAATCAGCATAAGCTTTCATATTTTTCTGGTAGGCCTATGCCCATAGTGGGCCTTTAACAGGCCTAAACATAATTTGGGCCCTCAGTAAAAATTGGCCGTTTATAGGTGTAAATATCTCGAGCCCATAAAATACATGGGCCTTTAATAGACCGAAAGTGAGATTGGGCCCTGATTGGGCCAAATAACCCACTGGACTTTAACAGGCCGAAATCCGGACGGGCCGTAAATGCGCCGACCTAATACATGGGCCTTTAACAGGTCGGAACTTCGGTCGGGCTAGATTATCGTCATTTTTATATGGGCCATTAATGGGCCCGATATGACGTTGGGCCACATATGGCCCATGGTTTACGTCTGGCATTAACATGCCGAAAATGACAACAGGCCGAAAGTGGCCCAAAGCTATAGTGGGCCTCTAACAGGCCGAATGTCAGACATGGCCGAATATGACCCAAATCCTTCATGGTCGTTTATGGGACGAAAGTTTTGATGGCCTGTAAATGGGCCCAAATGAAGCCGGACCTTTAACAGGCCGGAAATACACCGGGCCGTAATTCGGCCCAATTACTTAGCCGACTGTTAACGGGCCAGAAGTGACCATGGGCCGTGTTGATGACAAGTTTAGGACAGGCCGTTGATGGGCCGATTTGACAGAGAATGTTGGGCCTTTAGCTGGGTTGGCCCATTATGGCCGGCAGAATCTAGTGGGCCTTTAGCTGGGCCGGCCCATTGTGGTCCGCTAAATCTTGTGGGCCTTTAGCTGGGCCGGACCTTTATGGTCTGCAAAATTTTGTGGGCCTTTAGCTGGGCCGGCCCATTATGGTCCGCTAAACTTTGTGGGCCTTTAGCTGGGTCGGCCCATTATGGTCTGCTAAATGTTATGGGCCTTCGGTTGGGCCAGCCCATTTACTCTTTGTGGGCCACTTTTGGGTCAGTCCACGTGTCAACATATCATAGGCCCATCTCGACCGTTGGAGGAGTGACACCTGTGCCAACGCGGAGCTGACGCGTGGATCCGTCAGCCAATGAGAATTTTACATGTGGAAAATCGGCATTGGTCATGGCTGTTAACGGGTTATCGGATCCAAAATCCAACCCGATAGCTTAACGGCGTTCCGTTACAGTGGATGCCACGTGTCAGTCACCCTTGACGAAAGCACTTCTGTGACACGCGATTTATCGTCATGGAAGTGGACACTTCCGTGATGATAATTTTGGAAATGTCATGGAACACTTCTACGACCGCACAGGTATGACTATCTTGATTCTGTCATAAATTTTTCATGGATGTACATGCATGACAGAAAACGCGACCTACTATGACAAACACGTATCATCACGGAAGTGTATTTTTTTGTAGTGCGGATTATCAATAATCGAGGTAATGGCCACTTCCATAGTGCGAGGTGTTCAGCCGCTCCAATTCAGGGGGCTTCCCATGTGGCACCACAATGGGGAAGATGACGCCTCACGCTGTGGACGAAAGGGTCCGGATTCCCCTACCGCCCTGGCCGCAATACTAGCCGATCTGTATAAAGGGGAGAAAGAGGAGTTCACTCATCTTATGCTCCGGGAAGGATTTTCTATGTACAATCCTCCTAGCTGGGTGAGTTTTAATCCCATCACTCTACTCAATCCTCTCCTTGAGTCATGTTTAATTGACATTAACCCTTCCATTTGTAACAGGAATGGTGGAAGGTTATAGCGGGGATCTATAGCCCTCTCCACAGCCGGAGAACCGTAACCGGGACCTTGACCCCGAATACGAAGAGGACCCGGACATATTTGTAGAGATTGAGGAGGGAGTATTCTACCAGGCGAGCTATGATGGCACAGTAGTGCCAATCGTGGCCGACTATCCCGGCCTCCTTCCTGCCTCACATGTAAGTAATCAGGAAACATCTCCTCCGAAAGAGCTTCCTCACTGTACCTCACCCACCGCACTGTCTCGTGCTTCAAAGGGGAGGTGCTCGACGCGCCATGCTACACGAGAGGTGCTTCGTAAGAACGCGGTGCCCACGCCGAACAAGTCGTTGAAGAGGAAGGCAGACGATAACATGGCCGAACCTTCATCGAAGAGGTATGGCTTTCTTTTTAAAATATGCCTCATGGTCGTAACATCGAACCGTGACATTATCCACTGCATTTTATCAGGAAGAGCGTTTGTCGGACTATGTCCAGGGATCCTGCCGGTCGCGCCTCCACTAGTCAGATTCTAGACCCTGCCCTAAGGACGGGGGCTGACACAGGAGTGACGCCGGATTGTCCTTCCGCAGAGGATTCGGATGATATGTCCGTCACAAACTCTGAAGTGGAGAGCGCCATGAATCATCAGCGCCGGAGGGCCGCTCTTCGCGACTCCGGTTTTACAAAAGAGGCATTTAATGCCTTCAGCTCGGCTGATGCATACATCCGAGCTGCTCGGGACGAGCTTACCAGAGCCACGGACCAGCATTTGAAAAATATGCGGGTAAGTACGCATTGTACAACCTTTGTAATCATATACCAGTAGCCCCCGAGACTTGAAGCAGTTGATACAACTGATTTAAGGATCATTGTATAATTAGGCACTTACAGATAAGAACAACCTGTTGTCTCAAGAGCTGGAAATGTGTCGGACCCATTTAGCTACGGCTACCGCTGAATTGGAGAAATCCAAGGAGGCACCGCCTGGTAATGTTTTCCCCCATAAAAAAAGTATAATCATATACCAGTGATATTAATACTGTTGTGTTTCCGCTGACAGGATCAGTAGATCAACTGAGAGAGAAACTGAAAATCGCCCAGGCTGGTGAACAGGAGGCCAAAAGGCAACATGCAGCACGCGAACGTGTGTTGACGTGGGTCAGGGACAACAAGAACAAGCTGCAGGATTCCAACATCCTGATGGGCGAAGAGCTAAAAGATGTAAGAGCCCAGCTAGCTGATGCCGTCAAGGAGAATAGGAGGCTACGAGGTGGCATATTCAGTATGCTTTTGACCTTACCTTTATGTAATTTAGCGAAGAAATAATCTGAAAGATTTATGTCTGTAGGTATGCTGACTGGCCGTCCCGAAGAGGAAATGCCCGTCTCTCAAGGCGACCTTCTGCAAGAGCCGTCCCAACTACGCGAGCGAGCTCGGCAAGCAATGCAAAGCATTGCCAAAGCTTTGTGGCCATCCGCCTCTCCTCCAGGAAGTATGGAGGAGCTTGTGAAGCTATTCCAAGGAGCTCGATGGCGCTTCCGATTATGGAAGATATCGGCCTGCTGAGAAGGTGTGCGAGAGGCCCGGGCCATGGTAAAAACATGGTACACCAAGATTGATCTGAATCATATGGCCCGGGTCGGACCTCGGGGGTCAGATGGAAAAAGAAGTTCTAGTTAGTGAGGTATATGACCAAGTAAAGATAGCCACCAAGTATTCCCAACAGGATTATAAGCTAGATAACCTGTTAGATGGCATAGAGGAAGAAGTTTTTGAGTCCAAGTGACTATGTACTTCAATTGACAAATTTATCCCTAGCCAGATTGTAAAACGATTGTCATGGCAGACCTTTTCGCTTCGACCTCTGGACCCGAAGGCTCGGAGTGTTTTCGAATACCATAACGGTAATATAGACCGGGGTATGCGTGGAAACTAGACGTAGGGGTCATAGTTGCTTGAAAAGACAAGTTGTATCCAGCTAGCTATGTTATATTACATGTTGATTGTAAGAAACATCTTCCAGGGAGAATAGTTCCGTTAAGGGTTCCTTTCCCTGGGCAGATATGCATTAATATGCATGTCCGAACTGTGATTGAAAAATCGTAGTATACGTAACATCTGGGGGTTCATGGTGTGATGAAGGTAAAACATCTTTTGTTCGCCGACCAAATATTCCCTTAAGAACGCTAGCTTTCGGCTTCACCAAGTCTGAGGTACAAGTCCGGATGACCCGACTGTAACAATCCCAGAGGTGCTCCCTTTATGCCCTAGCCGAACAAACGGGAACGTAGGGCATAAGAACAGGAGCCAGGCAACCCAGCTTGGCAAAAACTTAAATTCATAATGATGCATATAATGGTGAGCAAAAGGTACATATGCGGAAGAGGACACATATGTGTTGAGCTTGATGCTTGTAAAAGAAGCCCCCAGGTATTATGAGTGTATACATTTAAGGATGTGCACATCATAGGTGTGTGGTCTGGCCGCACAAGAGCTAAAGAGCTAGACAAAAAGGTTAAAGAGAGGAAAAAATGGAGACAAAGGGAGAAGAAAACGAAAAAAGAGTCCGATTCTAGGCATAGAATCTTTGGAGTCTGGCCGCATTCCACGGGTTCAGCTCTAGGCGGTTGTCCGATGCATAATGCAGGCGGTACGCTCCTCCAGTGAGAACTTCATCAATGATGAAGAGACCCTCCCACTTGGGCTTGTGTTTGTCCTTTTTCTTTTCTGGCAAGCGTAGAACGAGTTCACCAACATTGTAAGTCTTGGCCCGCACCTCTCTGCTTTGATATCTGCGAGCCTATTGTTGATAGAATGTAGAACGGGCCTTTGCAACGTCGCGCTCCTCCACCAAGGCATCTAGACTATGCTGCCGATCCAACTCGGCTTCTCTCTCTTCACACATGCGCACTCGAGGTGAGTCATGAATGATGTCGCAAGAAAAAACGGCCTCTGCGCCATACACCATGAAGAATGGTGTGTATTCGTTAGTGCGATTGGGCGTGGTCCGCAGCCCCCAGAGTATGAACTCGAGCTCCTCAACCCAGTGCTTGTCTGATTCTTTCAACGATCGCACTAGTCTGGGCTTAATGCCGCTCATAATAAGACCATTAGCTCATTTGACTTGACCGTCTGTTTGTGGATGATAGACTGAGGGGTAATCGAGCTTAATGCCCAATTTAGCACACCAGGATTTCACTTCATCGGCTGTGAAATTGGAGCCGTTATCGGTGATGATGCAGTGTGGGACACCATAACGGTGCACGACACCGGATATAAAGTCTATCACCGGTCCAGCTTCAGCCGTTTTCACTGGTTTGGCCTCTATCCATTTGGTGAATTTATCTACCATAACTAGCAGATATTTTTTCTTGTGGCTTCCTCCTTTAAGGGGTCCTACCATATCAAGCCCCCAGACCGCAAAAGGCCAAGTAATGGGGATTATTTGTAAAGCAGTAGGCGGCATATGGCTTTGATTGGCGAAGAGCTGGCATCCGACACAACGTTGGACCAGGTCATGTGCATCTACTCGGGTCGTCGGCCAAAAGAAACCTGTACGGAAGACCTTACTTACCAGGGCCCGAGCCGCGGCATGGTGACCGCCGAGACCAGCATGGATTTCAGCCAGGATCTACCGTCCCTCTTCTTCGGAGATACATCGTTGAAGGACTTCGGTAGCACTTTTCTTGTAGAGCTCTCCGTCGTGGACCTTGTAGGCTTTCGAGCGCCGAACAATGCAGCGAGCCTCATTCTGGTCCTCAGGGAGCTCTTGCCTATTGAGGTATGCCAAGAAGGGTTCGGTCCATGGGGCAATTACTGCCATTATTAGATGTGCCAATGGTGTTATTTCGGTGGCTGAGCCCCTGATGGTATCAGTATTGTGTTTGGAATTTGAGGATATAATCGAATCTGGACTAGTGTTGTCGCTCTCATCCGGCCACACCACGGATGGCTTGAAGAGCCTTTCCAAAAATATGTTAGGCGGGACGGGGTCATGCTTGGCGCCCATGCGAGCAAGGACATCCGCCGCTTGATTGCTTTCTCGTGCCACGTGATAAAACTCGAGTCCCTCAAACCGAGCTGATATTTTGAGTACGGCGTTGCGATAGGCCACCATCTTCGGATCCTTGGTGTCAAAGTCTCCATTTATTTGGGATATTGCGAGATTTGAATCCCCGCGCACCTCCAGGCTCTGTATGCCCATGGAGGTAGCCATCCGAAGACCGTGCAACAAGGCCTCATATTCGGCTGCATTGTTGGAGTCTATGTATAATATTTGGAGTACGTATTGGACTGTGTCTCTAGTGGGGGACGTTAAAACGACGCCTGCACCTAAACCAGCCAGCATTTTAGAGCCATCGAAGTGCATGACCCAGTTGGAATATGTACCGTACTCTTTAGGGAGTTCGACCTCTGTCCATTCGGCGAGAAGTCGGCCAATACTTGGGATTTAATGGCTCGACGTGGTTTGTATGTTATGTCGAATGGTAGGAGCTCAATAGCCCACTTGGCAATCTGACTCGTAGTGTCGCGGTTATTTATTATATCATTGAGTGGTACTTCGGAAGCCACCATGATCGAACACTCTTGGAAGTAGTGTCGTAGCTTCCGGGATGCCATGAAGACCGCATATGCTATCTTTTGGTAATGATGGTACTGTGATTTGCATGGTGTGAGGACAGTGGATACGTAGTATACCGGTTTCTGAAGTGGGAACTTGTGTCCATCCTCCTCTCGCTCAACGACGAGCATTGCGCTCACCATCTGGTGTGTTGTAGAGATATATAATAACATCGGTTTGCTGATGTTTGGCACGGCCAGGATTGGGTTGCTCGCTGAAAGAGCCTTTATTTCCTCCAGCCCGGCTGTTGCCGCTTCCGTCCACTCGAAGTGGTCGGTACGTCGAAGAAGGCAATAAAGTGGCAATGCTTTTTCTCCTAGTCTAGAGATGAAGCGGCTTAAAGCTGCCACGCATCCGGCTTGTTTCTGGACCTGTTTAAGGTCTGTTGGTGTAGCCAATTGTGATAAAGCTTAGATTTTGGTTGTATTTGCCTCAATTCCTCTATTGGAAACGATGAAGCCCAACAGTTTTCCGGCAGGGACACCGAAAACACACTTTTCCGGATTGAGCTTGATGTCATATGTCTGGAGGGTCGAATGTGAGACGCAGGTCGTCTATTAATGACTCAACGTGCTTAGTCTTGATGACGACGTCATCCACATATGCTTCAGCTGTCTTGCCGATTTGTTTCTCCAGGCATGTTTCAATCATGCGTTGGTAGGTGGCGCCGGTGTTTTTAAGCCCAAAGGGCATAGTGTTGAAGCAGAAAGGCCAGTATGGGGTGATGAATGCCGTTGCGGCATGATCAGACTCCTTCATTTTGATTTGATGGTATCCAGAGTATGTGTCGAGGAAACACAGTGAGTTGTGTCATGCAGTAGCATCAATAATCTGATCGATGCGGGGGAGGGGGAAGGGATCCTTAGGGCAAGCCTTGTTAAGGTCTTTGAAATCGACGCGCGGGCGCCATGATTTGTCCTTCTTTGGCACCATCACCAAGTTTGCTAGCCAGTCCAGGTGTTTTATCTCTCTGAGAATCCGGCCTCGATTAACTTGGCTAGCTCCTCCCCCATGGCTTGTCGTTTAGGTTCGGAAAAGCGTCGCAGTGTTTGCTTGATCGGCTTATATCCCTTCAATACATTGAGGTTGTGTTCGGCCAGCCTGCATGGGATTCCTGGCATATCAGAAGGGTGCCAGGCGAATATGTCCCAGTTCTTGCGCAGGAACGTTCGTGTTGCGGCGTCAATCGTTGGGTCCAGCTATGCCTCGATGGAAGTTGTCTTCTTGGGGTCCGTCGGGTGGACTTGAAAATTGACTATTTCGTCTGCTGGTTTGAAGGAGGTGGATTTGGGACGCTTATCAAGGATTACGTCGTCCCTATCCACCGTAGAGCGTAGCGCGGTTAACTCTTCGGCCGCGAAGGCCTCAGACAGTGCCTCGAGGGCCAGGGATGCTGTTTTGTTTTCGGTGCGGAGGGCTATGTCCGGATCACTAGCAAGAGTGATAATACCGTTGGGCCCGGGCATCTTGAGCTTCATATACCCGTAATGAGGTATAGCTTGAAAGTGTGTGAATGCATCTCGCCCCAACAGGGCGTGATATCCACTGTTGAAAGGGGCCACTTGGAAGGTTATCTCTTCGGATCGATAGTTCTCTGGCGTGCCGAATACTATGTCGAGTGTAATTTTCCCTGCGCATCGTGCCTCCCGGCTGGGAATGATCCCTCGGAAGGTCGTATTACTATGCTCGATGCGGCTCCTGTCTATTTCCATTTTATTCAATGTGTCCTTGTAGATGAGGTTTAGTCCGCTGCCGCCGTCCATGAGCACTTTAGTGAGCCGAAAGCCACCCACAATTGGGTTGAGGACCAAGGCGGCTGGTGCCCGGACTGACCGGATTTTTGGTTCGTCACTGGCGTTGAAAGTTATGGCCGTGTTGTTCCACGGATTTATTGTTGCGACTTGGCAGACTTCGACGAGGTCGCGGAGTGCCCTCTTGTGCCGATTGTTTGAAGCGAAAGTCTCGAAGACTGTCAATACTCCATGGTCATCATATTTCGGAGGGAGTTGCTCCGCGGTGTTTTTGGTGAGGATATCCTCGCCGCTCCTGGCCACTTGCCGGAGTATCCAACATGCTCTAAGGTTGTGGGTTGTTAGGTATTCGGTGGTCGTGTGTATTTTGCATGGCCTATCAATCCATCCCTCCAGAACGGTTTTGCGTCCCGTAATGGGTTTAGTTTTCTTTACTATGGGTTCGGGTGCGTCGCGAGGGTGCATCCGTTTTGCTCGCCCGAGGGGTTGGGTGGAGACCGGTGGCTCCCAGCGAGTTGTCTGAGTTTTCCAGGCGCTTTCCATTGCGCAGTACTTCTGTACTATAGTTGCCAAGTCCGTGAAGTGTAATACACGACGGCGGTTGATGGCGTTGAGGATTCCTTCGTCCGTGCAATTATTGCAGAATATTGAAATCGCGTCCTCGTTGCGGCAATCTTTAATCTTGTCTTTGACAAGGAGGAACCTGGCCCAAAAGTGATGGACTGTTTCCTGAGATTGCTGTCGTATGCACGTGAGGTCGCATATATCCGGATGACCGGAATTTCTTGTTGAATATTGCATGTGGTGGGTGGGTGGCTTTATATCCGAACCCTGACCCAATTTGGAGTCCAGAGTTTGAGAAGCTTCCGAGCTTATTAGTTCGGGTTCCGGGATGTCCAATGATTTTCTGGGCCCCACGCCCGATTCCAGATTGGGAGGGCTTGGAGTGTCGTTCCACAGATAGGTATCCGGCTCTTCGAGCTCAGAAATTTGAACATAGTTCGTCTTCAGCATAGGGGAAGAATTATTGTTTTGCTCCTCTAAGATCGCTATTTGATGGGTGATCGGCGGAGATTTGATTTCTCTCTGATCAGATTTAAGCCCAATCTAATCATAGTCAGTAGCGACCCCCATGGCCGCGATGCGATCCATGAGTTCATTTAAAGACGACCACTCCGCCGGATCCATCCGTCTGGAGTATTCGAAGTCAACATGGAGGCGATTTTTGATGACCCGAGAAGTCATCGTCGGCTTAACGGCTGAACGGGCGGTCATAGTAAAGCCGCCCAGCCGGAGGGTTTGGCCTGAGGCCAGAGCTCCTCCAGAGGTGATACTGTCTTTGACAACGAGGTGAGCCATCAACCCTAACTTCGACGTCACAGTGGAACTCTCAATGAAAGCACCAATGTCAGTGTCAAAACCGGCGGATCTCGGGTAGGGGTCCCGAACTGTGCGTCTAAGGTGGATGGTAACAGGAGGCAGGGGACACGATGTTTTACCCAGGTTTGGGCCCTCTTGATGGAGGTAATACCCTATGTCCTACTTGATTGATCTTGAGGAATATGAGGATTAGAAGAGTTGATCTACCACGAGATCGTGATGGCTAAAGCCCTAGATGTCTAGCCTGTATGATTGTGATCGTCTCTACGGACTAAACCCTCCGGTTTATATAGACACCGGAGGGGCCTAGGGTTATACAAAGTCGGTTACAGAGAAAGGAAATAATACATCCGGACGCCTAGCTTGCTTCCCACGCAAAAGAGAGTCCCATCCGGACACAGGAGGAAGTCTTCTATCTTGTATCTTCATGGCCCAATAGTCCGACCCATGTCACACATGCCGGACACATGAGGACCCCTTAATCCAGGACTCCCTCACCAGGTATTACTCCTTCGAAGGTAGTTTTAGTGGGCTTGATTCTTGATGGATCAATGCCCTTTTTGCAGGCAGTGTCTTGATAAAGTAGCTTGAGACTGCTGCCGCCGTCCATGAGGACTCACGTGAGGTGGAATCCGTCGATAATTGGATCGAGGACTAGAGCTGCTGAACCTCCGTGACGGATACTTGTTGGGTGGTCCTTTCGACCGAAAGTGATAGAACAAACCGACCATGGGTTGAATTTTGGGGGCGACCGACTCTATGGCGTAGACGTCCCGTAATGCACGCTTGCGCTCCTTCTTAGGGATATGAGTGACATATATCATGTTCACTGTTTTTTACCTCGGGGCGAAATTGCTTCTGTCCCCCCGTGTTCAGTTGACGAGGCTCTTGGTCATCGTCGTCACTGGCGGCCCTTTCCCCTTGTGTTCGGCGTTGATTTTGCTGGCCTGTTTAGACCCAACAATTCCTATTGGTGTGATTGGCGAGTTTATCGGGGGTGCCATGAATCTGGCAAGGCCGATTGAGTATTCGGTCTAAAATGGATGGGCCATCTCTGTTTGCCTTGAACGGCTTCTTCCGTTGACCGGGTTTGGAGCCACTGAATCCGGCTTTGACCACCTTGTCTTGGGTTCCTTCATTATGGTTTTGACGCTTGTGCTTGTCGCGTCGTGGCTTGCCATTGCCGTCCCTGGTTCCGGAGGTGCCAGGGTCATTGGTGTTGTTGCTTCTACGAGCAAGCTAGCTATCCTCTCCTGCGCAAAAGCGGGTCATTAGTGCGGTAAGGGCTGCCATGGACTTTGCTTTTCTTGGCTGAGGTGTCGGGCGAGCCACTCGTTCGGACGCCATGTTTGAAGGCTGCGAGGGCTTCAGCGTCCGGACAATCCACAATCTGCTTCCTTTTGATTAGGAACCTGGTCCAGAGCTGCCAGGCCGATTCCCCATGTTGCTGGATTATATGACTAAGGTCATCGGCGTCTGGGGGCCGAACATAGGTACCTTGGAAGTTGTCTCTGAATGCATCCTCCAAGACTTCCCAGCTACCGATAGAGTTTTCTAGTAGGCTATTCAGCCAGTGCCGTGCTGGCCCCTTGAGCTTTAGGGGGAGGTACTTGATGGCATGTAGATCATCACCGCGTGCCATGTCAATGTGGAGAAGAAAGTCTTCAATCCATACTGCAGGATCTGTTGTGCCATCGTATGATTCGATGTTCATGGGTTTAAACCCTTTTGGGAACTGGTGCTCCATTACTTCACCGGTGAAGCATAGGGGGTGTGCGGCGCCTCTGCATCGGGCAACGTCATGGCGCAGTTCAGATGAAGTCCATATGCAGTTTTCGGCCCTAGTGGGGTTGTGTTTGTCGCGCCAGGCCTGGTGGCCGTCTTCTCGCACTTGGGCATGCCCCTTGATCCGTAGATTGACCTGGTCTGGCCGGCTCTATTGTCGAGGTCCTGACGTAGGTCATAAGTGTATCCCCGAGTTGTTGTTTCCCTGCTTTTACGGCGAGGAGGCGCGGGCTGGTGTTCGGCTTGAGTTGCCGTTCTGTTCCGGCCATGTGGTGGTCGGTCAGGTCCGCCAGCCGCATTATGTGCAGGTGGTATGGGCTCCAGCACCTCATCTTCGAATTAGGGTAGCATTTTACGCTTCGGGTAACTCTTCGTTGGGTGTTCGAGGCCGTATTCTTCGGCTGCCAGGACATTGGTCCATCTATCGTTGAGCAGATCTTGGTCAGCTTGAAGCTACTGCTTTTTCATTAGGCTTCTAGCAGTGGCTATTAGCTGGCGCTTAAAAAGCTCTTGTTCAAGGGGTTCCTCTGGCATGATGAAATCTTCATCGCCGAGGCTCACGTCGTCCTTCAAGAGTGGTAGGTAGTTGCTATCCTCCAAGTCTTCGTTCCCTACTTGATCATTAGGGTCAATTTGCCCATCCTCCCGATCATCCTGTTCAGATGTTGGTTCGATGGGGTCTTTTTGGTCTTCGGCGTTCTCTGGAGTATCATCGTCTTCGGTGTCGGTATTGCTGTCCTTTCCACAACACGATTTAGAGCAGTGCCGCTGGCATCGACGCTTTGGTGGTTGATACGTCTCCAACGAATCTATAATTTTTGATTGCTCCATGCTATATTATCTACTGTTTTGGGCAATATTGGGCTTTATTACCCACTTTTATATTATTTTTGGGACTAACCTATTAACCGGAGGCCCAACCCAGATTTGTTGTTTTTTTGCCTATTTCAGTGTTTCGAAGAAAAGGAATATCAAACGGAGTCGAAACAGAACGAAATCAACTAGAGAAGTTATTTTTGGAAGGAAACCTACCGGATAGACTTGGACCCTACGTCCGAAGATGAAGGAGGAGCTCACAAGGGTAGGGGGCGCGCCCACCCCCCTGAGGCGCGCCCCCCTGCCTCGTGCCCCCCTTCGGTCCACCGACGTACCTCCTGCACCCATATATACCTACGTAACCTAAAACTTCCAGAATAGAGATTAGATCGGGAGTTCCGCTGCCAGAAGCCTCCGTAGCCACCGAAAACTAATCTAGACCCGTTCTGGGAATCCTTCTCCGGGGGCCACCTTCATCATCCCGGTGCTCTCCATGACGAGGAGGGAGTAGTTCTCCCTCGGGGCTGAGGGTATGCACCAGTAGCTATGTGTTTGATCTCTCTCTCTCTCTCTCGTGTTCTTGATTTGGCACGATCTTGATGTATCGCGAGCTTTGCTATTATAGTTGGATCCTATGTTTCTCCTCCCCCTCTTCTCTCTTGTAATGAATTAAGTTTCCCCTTTGAAGTAATCTTATCGGATTGAGTCTTTAAAGATTTGAGAACACTTGGTGTATGTCTTGCCGTGCGTATCTGTGGTGACAATGGGATACCACGTGATTCACTTGATGTATGTTTTGGTGATCAACTTGCGGGTTCCGCCCATGAACCTATGCATAGGGGTTGGCACACATTTTCGTCGTGATTCTCCGGTAGAAACTTTGGGGCACTCTTTGAGGTCCTTTGTGTTGGTTGAATAGATGAATCTGAGATTGTGTGATGCATATCGTATAATCATACCCATGGATACTTGAGGTGACATTGGAGTATCTAGGTGACATTAGGGTTTTGGTTGATTTATGTCTTAAGGTGTTATTCTAGTACGAACTCTAGGGCTGTTTGTGACACTTATAGGAATAGCCCAACAGATTGATTGGAAAGAATTACTTTTAGGTGGTTTCGTACCCTACCATAATCTCTTCGTTCATTCTCCGCTATTAGTGACTTTGGAGTGACTCTTTGTTGCATGTTGAGGGATAGTTTTGTGATCCAATTATGTTAGTATTGTTGAGAGGACTTACACTAGTGAAAGTATGAACCCTAGGCCTTGTTTCCTAGCATTGCAATACCGTTTACGCTCACTTTTATCATTAGTTACCTTGCTGTTTTTATAATTCCAGATTACAAATACCTTTATCTACTATCCATATACCACTTGTATCACCATCTCTTCGCCGAACTAGTGCACCTATACAATTTACCATTGTATTGGGTGTGTTGGGGACGCAAGAGACTCTTTGTTATTTGGTTGCAGGGTTTCTTGAGAGAGACCATCTTCATCCTACGCCCCCTACGGATTGATAAACCTTAGGTCATCCACTTGAGGGAAATTTTCTACTGTCCTACAAACCTCTGCACTTGGAGGCCCAACAACCCCTACAAGAAGAAGGTTGTGTAGTAGACGTCAAGCTCTTTTCTGGCGCCGTTGCCGGGGAGGTTAGCGCTTGAAGGTATATCTTTAGATCTTGCAATCGAGTCTTTTAGTTTCTTGTTTTATCACTAGTTTAGTTTATAAAAGAAAATTAAAAAAATGGAATTAAGTTTGTCTCATACGCTTCACCTTTTTAATATCTTTCGTGAGTATGATGGAAAGGATAATTGTGCTCAAGTGCTAGAAGAAGAAATCTATAAAATGTTTGGCACTAAATATTTGAATGATGAGCATGATTGAAATGTTGTTAGTATGAATTCCTTTAATATCCATGATGCTAATGATATGCCAAGCCACAAGCTTGGGGAAGCTATGTTTGATGAAGATGATATTTTTTGTCCCCCAAGTTTTGATATGCAAATTTATAATGATAATAACATGCCTCCTACTTATGATGATTATTGTGTAGATACTTATGCTATAAAAAGTAGTGATTATATTTATAAAACTTGTCATGGTTATGATTACCCCTTCTCTAAACATTACTCTTTTAATGTGGAAATAATTTATAGTATTCAAGTTTCCTATGATACTCCCACTATTCCGAATAAGAAGAATTTTGCTTATGTGGAGAGTAATAAATTTTCTATGCTTGTAGATCATGAAAAGAATGCTTTAGGTACTGGTTATATTGTTAAATTCATTCATGATGCTACTGAAAATTATTATGAGGGAGGAATATATGCTTGTAGGAATTGCAATAATATCAAGTTTCCTCTCTATGTGCTTAAAGTTTTGAAGTTATGCTTGTTTTGCCTTCCTATGCTAGTTGATTATTGCTCCCATAAGTTGTTTGTTCACAAAATACCTATGCATAGGAAGTGGGTTAGACTTAAATGTGTTAGTCATATTCTTCATGATGCTCTCTTTATGTTTCAATTCTTATCCTTTATGTGAGCATCATTGAAATCATCATGCCTAGCTAGGGGCGTTAAACGATAGCGGTTGTTGGGAGGCAACCCAATTTTATTCTTGTTCTTTGCCTTTTGCTCCTGTTAAGTAATAAATAATTCATCTAGACTCTGTTTATATGTGGTTTTATGCTTTTAATTAGTGTTTGTGCCAAGTAGAACCTTTGGGAAGACTTGGGGAAAGTCTTGTTGATCATGCTGTAAAAAACAGAAACATTAGCGCTCACGAGAATTGCTGCCATGTTTTGTTAGAGAGTGCTATTTAGTTAATTCTTTTTGAAGATGATTAATAGATAAATTCCTCAGGTCCAGAAATTTATTTTAGAATTTTTGAGGTTCCATAAGTATACGTTTGATCCAGATTACTACAGACTGTTCTGTTTTTGACAGATTCTATTTTCGATGTGTTGTTTGCTTATTTTGATGAATCTATGAGTAGTATCGGAGGGTATGAACCATAGATAAGTCAGAATACAGTAGGTTTAACACCAATATAAATTAATAATGAGTTCATTACAGTACCTCGAAGTGGTGATTTATTTTCTTATACTAACGGAGCTCACAAGTTTTCTACTTTAAGTTTTGTGTTGTGAAGTTTTCAAGTTTTGGGTAAAGATTCGATGGACTATGGAATAAGGAGTGGCAAGAGCCTAATCTTGGGGATTCCCAAGGCACCCCAAGGTAATATTCAAGGACAACCAAGAGCCTAAGCTTGGGGATGCCCCGGAAGGCATCCCCTCTTTCGTCTTCGTTCATCGGTAACTTTACTTGGAGCTATATTTTTATTCGCCACATGATATGTGTTTTGCTTGGAGCGTCAATTTATTTTGTTAGGATTTGCTTGCTGTTATTTAGAATAATGTTTTGCATCTTTTATTTCAATAAAAGTGGCATTGATAGCCTTTACTATGCCTATGTTACAAGTATACATGTTGCTGTTTGAAAACAGAAAGTTTACCGCTGTTGCAATAATTCCCTAGAAAAGTCAGAATGTGATAAAATGTTGAAACCTTTTGAATATTAAGCTCTGATAAATTTACTATGGGAATTTTCTTTCATAATTTTTGGAGCTAGGGAAGTATGGATGTTGCAGCATTCTTTATAGACTGTCCTATTTAGGCAGATTGCTGTTATGTTTGCATTGTTTGCATATGTTTGCTTCTTTAATGATTCTATTTGAGGATAGGACTATTAAATATGCAAAGGAATTTAGTATGAATGTTGAATAATAATTTTAGTGATTTTCTACAGTAGAGTATGACAAGGTTTTGGCAATGGTTTATACTAACTTATCTCACGAGTCCTTGTTGAGTTTTGTGTGGATGAAGCTTTTGAGATTTAGGGAGACCGTGATATGAGAGGAATTAAGGAGACACAAAAGCTCAAGCTTGGAGATGCCCAAGGCACCCCAAGATAATATTTCAAGAAGTCTCAGGCGTCTAAGCTTGGGGATGCCCCGGTTGGCATCCCTCCTTTCTTCTTCAACAACTATCGGTTAGTATCGGTTGATCCTAAGTTTTTGCTTCTTCACATGATGTTTGCTATTATTAGATGTCATTTTATTTTGCTTTACTTGCTGTTTGAAAAGAGTACCAAGATCTGAAATTATTAAATGTTAGAGAGTCTTCACATAGTTGCATAATTATTCGACTACTCATTGATCTTCACTTATATCTTTTGGAGTAGTTTGTCATTTTCTCTAATGCTTCACTTATATCTTTTAGAGCATGGTCATAGTTTTATTTTGAAGAAATAGATGAACTCTCATGCTTCACTTAGATTATTTTGAGAGTCTTAAATAGCATGGTAATTTTCTTAAAATCCTAATATTCTAGGTATTCAAGAATAATAAAATTCTCTTATGAGTGTGTTGAATACTATGAGAAGTTTGATACTTGATGATTGTTTTGAGATATGAGGATGGTAATATTAGAGTCATGCTAGTTGAGTAGTTGTGAATTTGAGAAATACTTGTGTTGAAGTTTGTGATTCCCGTAGCATGCACGTATGGTGAACCATTATGTGATGAAGTCGGAGCATGATTTATTTATTGATTGCCTTCCTTATGAGTGGCAGTCGGGGACGAGCGATGGTCTTTTCCTACCAATCTATCCCACTAGGAGCATGCGCGTAGTACTTTGTTTCGATAACTAATAGATTTTTGCAATAAGTATGTGAGTTCTTTATGACTAATGTTGAGTCCATGGACTATACGCACTCTCACCCTTCCACCATTGCTAGCCTCTCTAGTACCGCGCAACTTTCGCCGGTACCATAAACCCACCATATACCTTCCTCAAAAGAGCCACCATACCTACTTATTATGGCATTTCCATAGCCATTCCGAGATATATTGTGATGCAACTTTCCACCATTCCGTTTATTATGACACGCTTCATCATTGTCATACTGCTTTGCATGATAATGTAGTTGACATCGTATTTGTGGCAAAGCCACCGTTCATAATTCTTTCATACATGTCACTCATGCATCATTGCACATCCCGGTACACTGCCGGAGGCATTCATATAGAGTCATATCTTGTTCTAAGTATCGATTTGTAATTCTTGAGTTGTAAGTAAATAAAAGTGTGATGATCATCATTATTAGAGTATTGTCCCAGTGAGGAAAGGATGATGGAGACTATGATTCCCCCACAAGTCGGGATGAGAATTCGGACGAAAAATAAATAAAAGAGGCCAAAGAAGCCGAAATAAAAAAAGAGAAAAGAGGCCATAAAAAAAGGAGAAGGCCCAAATAAAAAAAATAAAAAATGAGAGAAAATGAGAGAAGGGGAAATGCTACTATCCTTTTACCACACTTGTGCTTCAAAGTAGCACCATGATCTTCATGATAAAGAGTCTCCTATGTTGTCACTTTCATATACTAGTGGGAATCTTTCATTATAGAACTTGGCTTGTATATTCCAATGATGGGCTTCCTCAAAATGCCCTAGGTCTTCGTGAGCAAGCAAGTTGGATGCACACCCACTTAGTTTCTTTTTGAGCTTTCATACACTTATAGCTCTAGTGCATCCGTTGCATGGCAATCCCTACTCACTCACATTGATATCTATTAATGGGCATCTCCATAGCCCATTGATACGCCTAGTTGATGTGAGACTACCTTCTCCTTTTTGTCTTCTCCACAACCACCATTCTATTCCACCTATAGTGCTATATCCATGGCTCACGCTCATATATTGCGTGAAGATTGAAAAAGTTTGAGAACATCAAAAGTATGAAGCAATTGCTTGGCTTGTCATCGGGGTTGTGCATGATTTAAATATGTTGTGTGGTGAAGATGGAGCATAGCTAGACTATATGATTTTGTAGGGATAACTTTCTTTGGCCATGTTATTTTGAGAAGACATGATTGCTTTGTTAGTATGCTTGAAGTATTATTATTTTTATGTCAATATGAACTTTTGTCTTGAATATTTCGGATCTAAATATTCATGCCACAAGTAAGAAGAATTACATTGAAATTACGGCAACTAGCATTCCACATCAAAAATTATCTTTTTTATCATTTACCTACTCGAGGACGAGCAGGAATTAAGCTTGGGGATGCCTGATACGTCTCCAACGTATCTATAATTTTTGATTGCTCCATGCTATATTATCTACTGTTTTGGGCAATATTGGGCTTTATTATCCACTTTTATATTATTTTTGGGACTAACCTATTAACCGGAGGCCCATCCCAGAATTGCTGTTTTTTTTCCTATTTTAGTGTTTCGAAGAAAAGGAATATCAAACAGAGTCGAAACAGAACGAAATCAACTGGAGAAGTTATTTTTGGAAGGAAACCTACCGGATAGACTTGGACCCTACGTCAAAAGATGAAGGAGGAGCTCACGAGGGTAGGGGCGCGCCCCCCTGCCTCGTGGCCCCCCTTTGCTCCACCGACGTACCTCCTGCACCCATATATACCTACGTAACCTAAAACTTCCAGAACAGAGATTAGATCGGGAGTTCCGCTGCCAGAAGCCTCCGTAGCCACCGAAAACTAATCTAGACCTGTTCCGGCACCCTGCCGGAGGGGGAATCCTTCTCCGGTGGCCACCTTCATCATCCCGGTGCTCTCCATGACGAGGAGGGAGTAGTTCTCCCTCGGGGCTGAGGGTATGCACCAGTAGCTATGTGTTTGATCTCTCTCTCTCTCGTGTTCTTGATTTGGCACGATCTTGATGTATCGCGAGCTTTGCTATTATAGCTGGATCCTATGTTTCTCCTCCCCCTCTTCTCTCTTGTAATGAATTGAGTTACCCCTTTGAAGTAATCTTATCGGATTGAGTCTTTAAAGATTTGAGAACACTTGGTGTATGTCTTGCCGTGCGTATCTGTGGTGACAATGGGATACCACGTGATTCACTTGATGTATGTTTTGGTGATCAACTTGCGGGTTCCGCCCATGAACCTATGCATAGGGGTTGGCACACATTTTCGTCGTGATTCTCCGGTAGAAACTTTGGGGCACTCTTTGAGGTCCTTTGTGTTGGTTGAATAGATGAATCTGAGATTGTGTGATGCATATCGTATAATCATACCCATGGATACTTGAGGTGACATTGGAGTATCTAGGTGACATTAGGGTTTTGGTTGATTTATGTCTTAAGGTGTTATTCTAGTACGAACTCTAGGGCTGTTTGTGACACTTATAGGAATAGCCCAACGGATTGATTGGAAAGAATAACTTTGAGGTGGTTTCATACCCTACCATAATCTCTTCGTTCGTTCTCCGCTATTAGTGACTTTGGAGTGACTCTTTGTTGCATGTTGAGGGATAGTTTTATGATCTAATTATGTTAGTATTGTTGAGAGGACTTACACTAGTGAAAGTATGAACCCTAGGCCTTGTTTCCTAGCATTGCAATACCGTTTACGCTCACTTTTATCATTAGTTACCTTGCTGGTTTTATAATTTCAGATTACAAATACCTTTATCTACTATCCATATACCACTTGTATCACCATCTCTTCGCCGAACTAGTGCACCTATACAATATACCATTGTATTGGGTGTGTTGGGGACACAAGAGACTCTTTGTTATTTGGTTGCAGGGTTGCTTGAGAGAGACCATCTTCATCCTATGCCTCCTACGGATTGATAAACCTTAGGTCATCCACTTGAGGGAAATTTGCTACTGTCCTACAAACCTCTGCACTTGGAGGCCCAACAACGTCTACAAGAAGAAGGTTGTGTAGTAGACATTAGTGGTATCTCAAGAGGTTCGTCCTCGAATGGATCCTTCTCATCATTGTCGTCGCCTTCTTTAGGTGTGCCCACCATGTACACATCGTATGAGGAGGTGGCCGTCCAGCGTCCGGTGAACGGCGGGTTTTGGGCTTGCTCCTCTCCGGCATCGTCGTCCATACCATCAATGTCTTCGGAGTTGTAGTCTAGCGTGTCAGTTAGATCCTCAACAGTGGCTATAAAGTGGGTGGTGGGTGGGAAGTAAAATTCCCTATTTTCATCCCCTAGTCCGGGGTAGGCGCAATTTAGAAGCGGTTCCTCTGCAGGGGGTCGCATTAGGTCCAGAGCCTCATTTAAGAGCGAGGTTTGGATGGGGACCGAAGTTCCCCGACCGAGCTCGCAAGACACGGACTGCAAGGGTCCGGAGCTAGTGTCCGGAGAAGAGTCCGGCTTTGTGATGGTTGCTGGTGGCTCTATCCTCTCTGATTCTCCAGCATTGAGCTCTACCACGAGATCATAATGGCTAAACCCTAGATGTCTAGCCTGTATGATTATGATTGCCTTTACGGACTAAACCCTTTGGTTTATATAGACAGCGGAGGGGGCTAGGGTTGTACAAAGTCAGTTTACAGAGAAAGGAATCTTCATATTCGCACGCCAAGCTTGCCATCCATGCAAAGGAGGGTCCCATCCGGACACAGGGAGAAGTCTTCCATCTTGTATCTTCATGGCCCATCAGTCCAGCCCGCGTCACATAGCCCAGACGCCCGAGGACCCCCTAATCCAGGACTCCCTCACTTAGGCGAAGCCCTGCGCCGGTAACTTCATCATCACCGTCACCACGCCATCGTACTGACGTAACTCTTCCTCGGCCTTAACTGGATCAAGAGTACAAGGGACGTCATCAAGTTTAACGTGTGCTGAACACGGAGGTGCAGTACGTTTGGTGCTAAGATCGGTCGGATCGTGAAGACGTATGACTACATCAACCGCGTTGATAAATGCTTCCACTTTCGGTCTACGAGGGTACGTGGGCACACTCTCCCCACTCGTTGCTATGCATCTCCTAGATAGATCTTGCGTGATCGTAGGTAATTTTTTTGAAATATTGCGTTTCCCAACAGTGGCATCCGAGCCAGATCTATGCGGAGATGTTATATGCACGAGTAGAACACGATGAGTTGTGGGCGATAATAGTCATACTGCTTGCCAGCATGTCTTACTTTGATTCAGCGGTATTGTTGGATGAAGTGGCCCAGACCGACATTACATGACCGCGTTCATGAGACTGGTTCTACCGACGTGCTTCACACACAGGTGCCTGGTGGGTGTCTGTTTCTCCAGCTTTAGTTGAATCGAATTTGACTACGCCCGGTCCTTGTTGAAGGTTAAAACATCACACTTGACGAAAAATCGTTGTGGTTTTGATGCGTAGGTGAGAACGGTTCTTGCTAGAAGCCCGTAGCAGCCACGTAAAACAAACAACAATAAAGTGGAGGACGTCTAACTTGTTTTTGCGGGGAATGTTGTGATGTGATATGGTCAATACATGACGATATATAAATTTTTGTATGAGATGATCATGTTTTGTAATAGTTATCGGTAACTTGCAGGAGCCATATGGTTGTCGCTTTATTGTATGAAATGCAATCGCCATGTAATTGATTTACTTTATCACTAAGCGGTAGCGATAGTCGTAGAAGCAATAGTTGGCAAGACGACAACGATGCTACGATGGAGATCAAGGTGTCAAGCCGGTGAAGATGGTGATCATAACGGTGCTTTGGGGATGGAGATCAAAGGCACAATATGATGATGGACATATCATATTACTTATTTTGATTGCATGTGATGTTTATCCTTTATGCATCTTATTTTTCTTAGTACGGCAGTAGCATTATAGGATGATCTCTCACTAAATTTCAAGGTATAAGTGTTCTCCCTGAGTATGCACCTTCGCTATAGTTCGTCGTGCCGAGACACCACGTGATGATCGGGTGTGATAAGCTCTATGTTCACGTACAACGGGTGCAAGCTAGTTTTGCACAAGCAGAATACTCAGGTTAAACTTGACGAGCCTAGCATATGCAGATATGGCCTCGGAACACTGAGACCGAAAGGTCGAGCGTGAATCATATAGTAGATATGATCAACATAGTGATGTTCACCATTGAAAACTTCTCCATCTCACGTGATGATCGGACATGGTTTAGTTGATATGGATCACTTGATCATTTAGATGACTAGAGGGATGTCTATCTAAGTGGGAGTTCTTAAGTAATATGATTAATTGAAGTTTAATTTAACATAAACTTAGTACCTGATAGTATTTTGCATGTCTATGTTCTTGTATATAAATGGCCCGTGCTACTGTTCCTTTGAATTTTAATGCGTTCCTAGAGAAAGCTAAGTTGAAAGATGATGGTAGCAACTACATGGACTAGGTCCGTAACTTGAGGATTATCCTCATTACTGCATAGAAGAATTACGTCCTGGAAGCACCGCTAGGTGCAAAGCCCGCTGCAGGAGAAACTCCAGATGTTATGAACGTCTGGTAGAGCAAAGCTGATGACTACTCGATAGTTCAGTGTGCCATGCTTTATGGCTTAGAATTGGGACTTCAACGACGTTTTGAACATCATGGAGCATATGAGATGTTCCAGGAGTTGAAGTAAATATTTCAAGCAAATGCCGGGATTGAGAGATATAAAATCTCCAGTAAGTTCTACAGCTGCAAAATGGAGGAGAATAGTTCTGTCAGTGAACATATACTCAAAATGTCTGGGCATCACAACCACTTGACTCAATTCGGAGTTAATCTTCCTGATGATAGTGTCATTGATAGAGTTCTTCAATCACTGCCACCAAGCTACAAAAGCTTTGCGAGGAACTATAATATGCAAGGCATGGATAAGACAATTCCCGAGCTCTTCGCAATGCTAAAGGCTGCGGAGGTAGAAATCAAGAAGGAGCATCAAGTGTTGATGGTCAACAAGACCACTAGTTTCAAGAAGAAGGGCAAAGGGAAGAAGGGGAACTTCAAGAAGAACGGCAAGCAAGTTGCTGCTCAAGTGAAGAAGCCCAAGTCTGGACCTAAGCCTGAGACTGAGTGCTTCTACTGCAAAGGGACTGGTCACTGGAAGCGGAACTGCCCCAAGTATTTGGTGGATAAGAAGGATGGCAAAGTGAAAGGTGTATTTGATATACATGTTATTGTGTACCTTACTCATGCTCGTAGTAGCGCCTGGGTATTTGATACTAGATCTGTCGCTCATATTTGCAACTCGAAACAGGGGCTATGGATTAAGCGAAGATTGGCTAAGGACGAGGTGACGATGCGCATGGGAAATGGTTCCAAAGTCGATGTGATCACGGTCGGCACGCTACCTCTACATATACCTTCAGGATTAGTTTTAGACCTGAATAATTGTTATTTGGTGCCAGCGTTAAGCATTAACATTATACCTGGATCTTGTTTGATGCGAGATGGTTATTCATTTGAATCAGAGAATAATGGTTGTTCTATTTATATGAGTAATATCTTTTATGCTCATGCACCCTTGATGAGTGGTCTATTTTTATTGAATCTCGATAGTAGTGATACACATATTCATAGTATTGAAGCCAAAATATATAAGTTTAATAATGATAGTGCAACTTATTTGTGGCACTGCCGTTTAGGTCATATTGGTGTAAAGAGCGTGAAGAAACTCCATGTTGATGGGCTTTTAGAATCACTTGATTATGAATCACTTGATGCTTGTGAACCATGCCTCATGGGCAAGATGACTAAGACTCTGTTCTCTTGAACAATGGAGTGAGCAACAGACTTGTCGGAAATAATACATACTGATGTATACGGTCTGATGAGTGTTGATGCTCGCGGCGGGTATCGTTATTTTCTGACCTTCACAGATGATTTGAGCAGATATGGATATATCTACTTGATGAAACATAAGTCTAAAACATGTGCAAAGTTCAAATAACTTCAGAGCGACGTGGAAAATCATCGTAACAAGGAAATTAAGTTTCTACGATCTGATCGTGCAGGTGAATATTTGAGTTATGAGTTTGGTCTTCATTTGAAACAATGGAGAATAGTTTCGCAACTCACGCCACCTGGAACACCACAGCGTAATGGTGTGTCCGAACGTCGTAACCGCACTTTATTTGATATGGTGTGATATATGATGTCTCTTACTAATTTACCACTATTGTTTTGGGGTTATGCTTTAGAGACAGCTGCATTCCCGTTAAATAGGGCACCATCGAAATCCGATGAGATGACACCATGTGAACTGTGGTTTGGCAAGAAACCCAAGTTGTCGTTTCTTAAAGTTTGGGGCTGTGATGCTTATGTGAAAAAGCTTCAACCTGATAAGCTCGAACCCAAATCGTAGAAATGTCTCTTCATAGGATACCCAAAGGAGACTGTTGGGTACACCTTCTATCACAGATCCGAAGGCAAGATATTCGTTGCTAAGAATGGATCCTTTCTAGAGAAGGAGTTTCTCTCGAAAGAAGTGAGTGGGAGGAAAGTAGAACTTGATGAGGTAACTATACCTTCTCCCTTATTGGAAAGTAGTTCGTCACAGAAATCAGTTCCAGTGATTCCTACACCAATTAGTGAGGAAGCTAATGATGATGATCATGAAATTTCTGATCAACTTACTAACAAACCTCGTAGGTCAACCGGAGCAAGATCTGAACCAAAGTGGTATGATAATCCTGTTCTGGAGGTCATGTTACTTGACCATGACGAACCTACAAACTATGAGGAAGCGATGATGATCCCAGATTTCGTAAAATGGCTTGAGGTCATGAAATATGAGATGGGATCCATGTATGAGAACAAAGTGTGGACTTTGGTTGACTTGCCCGATGATCGGCAAGCCATAGAGAATAAATGGATCTTCAAGAAGAAGACTGCCGTTGAAGGTAAGATTACTGTCTACAAAGCTCGACTTGTTGCGAAAGGTTTTTGAAAAGTTTAAGGAGTTGACTATGATGAGACCTTCTCACCCGTAGCAATGCTTAAGTCTATCCGAATCATGTTAGCAATTGCCGCATTTTATGATTATGAAATTTGGCAAATGGATGTCAAAACTGCATTCCTTAATGGACATCTCAAAGAAGAGTTGTATATGATGCAACCAGAAGGTTTTGTTAATCCGAAAGGTTCTAACAAAGTGTGCAAGCTCCAGCGATCCATTTATGGAGTGGTGCAAGCCTCTCGGAGTTGGAATATACGCTTTGATAGTGTGATCCAAGCATATGGTTTTATACAGACTTTTGGAGAAGCCTGTATTTACAAGAAAGTGAGTGGGAGCTCTGTAGCATTTCTGATATTATATGTGGATGACATATTGTTGATCGGAAATGATACTGAATTTTTGAATGGCATAAAAGGATAATTGAATAAGAACTTTTCATTGAAAGACCCCGGTGAAGCTGCTTATATATTGGGCATCAAGATCTACAGAGATAGATCAAGACACTTAATTGGACTTTCACAAAGCACATACCTTGATAAAGTTTTGAAGAAGTTCAAAATGGATCAGTCAAAGAAAGGGTTCTTGCCTATGTTACAAGGTGTGAAGTTGAGTCGGACTCAATGCCCGACAACTGCAGAAGATAGAGAGAAAATGAAAGTCATTCCCTATGCCTCAGCCATAGGTTCTATCATGTATGCAATGCTGTGTACCAGACCTGATGTGTGCCTTGCTATTAGTTTAGAAGGGAGGTACCAAAGTAATCTAGCAGTGGATCACTAGACAGCGGTCAAGAACATCCTGAAATAACTGAAAGGACTAAGGATATTTTCTTGTTTATGGAGGTGACAAAGAGCTCGTCGTAAACGGTTACGTCGATGCAAGATTTTACACTAATCCAGATGACTCTAAGTCGCAAATTGGATACATATTTATATTGAATGGTGGAGCTGTCAGTTGGTGCAGTTCCAAGCAGAGCGTCGTGGCGGGATCTATGTGTGAATCGGAGTGCATAGCTATTTCAGAAGCAGCAAATGAAGGAGTATGGATGAAGGGGTTCATATCCGATCTAGGTGTAATACCTAGTGCATCGGGTCCAATGAAAATCTTTTGTGACAATACTTGTGCAATTGCCTTGGCAAAGGAATCCAGATTTCACAAGAGAACCAAGCACATCAAAAGACACTTCAATTCCACCTGCGATCAAGTCAAGGAGGGATACATAGAGATTTGCAAGATACATACAGATCTGAATGTTGCAGACCCGTTGACTAAGCCTCTCTCATGAGCAAAACATGATCAGCACCAAGACCCGTTGACTATGTAATCTAGATTATTGACTCTAGTGCAAGTGGGAGACTGAAGTAAATATGCCCTAGAGGCAATAATAAAGTTGTTATTTATATTTCCTTATATCGTGATAAATGTTTATTATTCATGCTAGAATTGTATTAACCGGAAACTTAGTACATGTGTGAATACATAGACAAACAGAGTGTCCCTAGTATGCCTCTACTTGACTAGCTCGTTAATCAAAGATGGTTAAGTTTCCTAGCCATAGACATGTGTTGTCATTTGATGAATGGGATCACATCATTAGAGAATGATGTGATGGACAAGACCCATCCGTTAGCTTAGCACTATGATCGTTTAGTTTATTGCTATTGCTTTCTTCATGACTTATACATGTTCCTATGACTATGAGATTATGCAACTCCCGAATACCGGAGGAACACTTAGTGTGCTATCAAACATCACAACGTAATTGGGTGATTATAAAGATGCTCTATAGGTGTCTCCGATGGTGTTTTTTGAGTTGTCATAGATTGAGATTAGGATTTGTCACTCCGAGTATCAGAGAGGTATCTCTAGGCCCTCTCGGTAATGCTCATCACTATAAGCCTTGCAAGCAAAGTGACTAATGAGTTAGTTGCGGGATGATGCATTACGGAACGAGGAAAGAGACTTGCCGGTAATGAGATTGAACTAGGTATGATGATACCGACGATTGAATCTCAGGCAAGTAACATACCGATGACAAAGGGAACAACGTATATTGTTATGCGGTTTGACCGATAAAGATCTTCATAGGATATGTAGGAACCAATATGAGCATCCAAGTTCCGCTATTGGTTATTGACCGGAGATGTGTCTTGGTCATGTCTACATAGATTCTTGAACCCGTAGGGTCCGCACGCTTAACGTTCAATGACGATTTATATTATGAGTTATGTGATTTGATGACCGAAGTTTGTTCGGATTCCCAGATGATATCACGGAGATGACGAGGAGTCTCAAAATGGTCGGGACATAAAGATCGATATATTGGAAGGTTATATTCGGACACCGGAATGGTTCTGAAGTGTTTCGGGTATTTTCCGGAGTACCGGGAGGTTACCGGAACCCCCCGGGAGAGTAATGGGCCTTAATGGGCTTTAGGGGAAAGGAGAGAGGGGCCTCAAGGGGTGGCCACGCCCTCCCATGGGCTGGTCCGAATTGGACTAGGAGGGGGCAGCGCCCCCCTCCTTCCTTCTCCCCTCCTTCCCCTTCCCTCCTTCTCCTAGTTGGAATAGGAAAGGGGGGTGAATCCTACTTGGACCAGGAGTCCAAGTAGGACTCCTCCCTATGGTGCACCCCCCTATGGTCGGCCTCCTCTCCCCCCCCTTTATATACGTGGGAGGGGGCACCCCAAAGACACACCAAAGTTTCTCTTAGGCGTGTGCGGTGCCCCCCCTCCACAGAAACACACCTCGGTCATATCGTTGTAGTGCTTACACAAAGCCCTGCGCCAGTAACTTCATCATCACCGTCGTGACAGAACTCTCCCTCGGCCTCAACTGGATCAAGAGTACAAGGGACGTCATCGAGCTGAACGTGTGCTGAACACGGAGGTGCCGTACGTTCGGTGGTAAGATCGGTCGGATCGTGAAGACATACGACTACATCAACCACGTTGATAAACACTTCCGCTTTCGGTCTATGAGGGTACGTGGACACACTCTCCCTGCTCATTGCTATGCATCTCCTAGATAGATCTTGCGTGATCGTAGGTAAAATTTTGAAATACTGCGTTCCCCAACATAAATTTGGGTTGAATACTCTACCCTTGAAAACTGTTGTGATCCCCTATACTTGTGGGTTATCAAGACCTTTTTCTGGCGCCGTTGCCGGGGAGCATAGCTATATTTGTTGAGTCACTTGGGATTATTATCAATTTATCACTATGAAGAATCTGAAGGATGCTAAGACTAATATTTTTCCCTCTAAGATGAGGGGAGGTAAGGAACTGCCATCCAATTCTGCTTTAGATTCTCCTTCTGTTATAAGTAAACTTGCAACACAACCACATGCTATTAATTCTGATATGTCACAAGTTATTGATGATGCTAATTCTACCATGGATAATGCTTATGATGATGCTAGTACCTTGCTTGATAATGTGATGTACCACTAGGTGAATTTCTTGATAAATAAATTGCTAGAGTAATACGACATGATGTTGTTGAATCTGATGATGAGCTTGAAACTGAAACTCCTAAAATAGCTGCTAGAACTAGCCTTCCTAGATATGAATTTCCTAAGGTACCGGAAGGTTATGTTATGATAGAGGAGTCAACTAGAGATATTCTTGCTTGCAGAGATAGAGATGATCTAGAGAATTTACTATGCAAGTATAAAGAAAAATCTCTGAATGCTAGAATGAAATATGATCCTAAGTTTGCTACTTCACCTATCTTTATTGATGATAAGGATTATGAATTCTCTATCATCCCAGAGTTAATTACTTTGGTTGAATCTAATCCTTTCCATGGTTATGAAACTGAAACTATTGTGGCACATCTTACTAAGTTGAATGACATAGCCACCCTTGTTACTCATGTTGAGAAAACTCGCTATTACTTTATTCTCAAATTATTTCTGTTCTCATTAAAGGGTGATGCTAAAGCTTGGTAGAATACTCTTTCTCCTAGTTGTGTGCGTAGTCCCCAAGATATGATTTATTACTTCTCTGAAAAATATTTCCCTGCTCACAAGAAACAAAGCTGCCTTGCAAGAAATATTTAACTTTGTACAAATTAAAGAAAAGAGTCTCCCACAAGATTGGGGGAGGCTTTGCCAATTACTTAATGTTTTGCCTGATCATCCTCTTAGGAAAAATTGAAATACTTGATATCTTCTATAATGGACTAATGCTTCCAGGGATTTCCTAGATAGTTGTGTTGGTTGTGTTTTCACGGAATGAACTGTTGGATAAGCTGGGGAATTATTGAATAATATATTGAAAAATTATGATGATTGGACTCTTCCTGAACCATCGGCTAATCCCACTCCTAAGAAGAGGGGTATATTATATCTCAGTCTTGAAGATATGCAAGAGGGAAAGAAATCTATGAAGGAAAAATGTATTAAAGTTGAGGATGTTAAAAAATTACCTCCTATTGAAGAAATACATGGGCTTAATACACCACCACTTCCTAAGGTGCTAGAGGTAAATTCTCTAATGAACTTCAATGATAATGACAATACTCACAATATGCACCCTAGCCAATGCCTTTATGAGTTTGAAAATTACATTAGAAAACAAGATCACTTCAGTGCAAATGTTATGAAACAATTGAAATATAATTCTAATATGATTGCTCGCTTGAGTGACTTGTTATTTAGAATCTCAAATGATGTTAGAGGTGTTGGAAAGCATGCTTCTATGGTTCAAATTCAATTAGAACAAGTTGCTAAATCACAAAGAGAGTGGCTTGATGAAATGAATCATAATATACATGAATTTGCTGTTAGAGTGGCAACTAGAGGAGGTAAAATGACTCGGGAACCACTTTATCCTGAGGGACACCCAAAAAGAATTGAACATGATTCACAAAGGAACAACACCACTGCACCTAGTTCTTCTAGACAGAAAAAGAAGAAGAAAATTGATAGGACTTTGCATGCTCCTAGTGAACCTGAAATAGAAAAACCTCCTGACAATGATAATGAAACTTCTATCTCTGATGCTGAAACTCAGTCTGGTCATGAACATTCACCTAGTGATAATGAAAACGATAATGCTGATGTTCATGAAGATTCTCAACCTAATAATAATAAAGAACCAGACAGTGATGCTGAGATAGAACCACCTATTGATCTTGATAACCCACAACCTAAGAATAAAAGGTATGATAAAAGAGACTTTGTGCCTAGAAAACACGGTAAAGAAAGAGAACCGTGGGTTCAAAAACATATGCCTTTTCCACCTAACTCAACTAAAAAGAATGATGATGAAGAATTTGAACGCTTTGCTGAAATGCCGAGGCAAGTCTTTTTGCGTACTCGCTTGACTGATATCTTGAAAATGCATCCTTATGCAAAGTATATGAAAGACATGATCACTAATAAAATAAAATACCGGAATCTAAAATCTCCACTATGCTTGCTAATTATACTTTTAAGGATGGAGTACCTAAAAAACTTAGAGATCCGGGAATACCAACTATACCTTGCTCCATCAAAAAGAATTATGTGAAAACCGCTTTATGTGATTTAGGAGCTGGTGTTAGTGTTATGCCTTTCTCTTTATATAAAAGACTTGATTTGAATAAACTCACACCTACTGAAATATCTTTGCAAATGGCTGACAAGTCAACTGCCATACCTATCGGTATTTGTGAGGATGTGCCTGTTGTTGTTGCTAACGTTACTATTTTGACTGACTTTGTTATACTTGAGATGCCTGAGGACGACAACATGTCGATTATCCTTGGTATATCCTTCTTCAATACTGTAGGGGCTGTTATTGATTGCAATAAAATCAAGGTCACTTTTGATATCAATGGTAATGAGCATACGGTGCACTTTCCGAAGAAACAATTCCAAGTGAATGGTATTAATGTTATTGAAAAATCTCCGACAATCACTATTGGAAGTTTTCAAATACCTCTACCTACTGTCAAAAATAAATATGAAATGCTTATTGTTGGGGACATTCATATCCCCATTGAGGAAACTTAGTGATTTACGAAAGTTCTTCGGTTTCATGCTAATCGAAAGTGGTTGTTAATAATACTTGACCAACCTTATTAATGGATCATTTTTGAGCGGTATGAAGTTGATGGATTTAGTAAGCACTACCTTCTGTCCCTACTTTTTGTTTTTTGTTTTTGTTAGTTAAATAAAATAAAATGTCATGTTTTGTCTGTTTTCTGAATTTCCCTTGCAATAAAAAATGACCCAAAAATAAAAGTTCTCAGAATGCCCTAAAATTTTAATACGATTTTTTTCTGGATATTTCTAAATTTCTAGTGCAAATAATATCAGAGGGAGGTGCACCAGGTGGGCACAACCCACTGGGCGCGCCAGGACTCCCAAGCGCGTCCTGGTGGGTTGTGGTCCCCACGTGGGCCCCCCTGACTTATCTCTTTACACCACATCATCACCTACCTCCAGAAAAAATTCCCCATAACTCTCTCTCTCTGTCTCTCTCTCTCTCTTCTCTCTCTCTCTCTCTCTCGTGTTCTTGCTCTCAAGCCCACAGACTTCGATCTCTTTGCTCGAAGCTCCGTTTCTGAAACCGTTTCGGGGGATTGTTGCTTGGTATGTGACTCCACCGTTTGTCCAATTAGTTTTTGTTTTAGTGGTTTATATTTTGAATAATTAGCTACTCTTGGTGTTGCTTTAGATGAGCTTGCATGTTGAATTCTTAGAGTTCTAAGTAGTTTGAATGCTTGCTATGCCTCTATGTATCCCTATGAGTAGTGGCTATCAATTTTGCGAAGTTTTGTTGATAAAAATTTGTGGGCTAGTAAATTTCAGAATTTTTGTTCATAGGAAAACCATGAATATCTTTAGGAAGTTTGGCTCCAAGAAGAACTCCAAGGGTGTTATTGGGGAGTCTTCCGATAGTGATCTCCATCCTCGGAGGTTGGCGGAAGTACGGCCGTGCGAATGGCCGCACACCTCGTTCATGGAAGAGGCTGGAATCCTTTAGGAGTTCACACAATATGCTACTAATGCCGGCCTCACTGACTTCATCGCAGCTGAATGCGAACAGTATCATCTCCTCAAAAACTCCTTTGTTCAAAGCTTTACTTTCCTCTCTAGGAATAATCCTCCTGAAGTCCGATTTGATTTATATGCTGAAACCCATCAGATACCACTTACTGAATTTGTAAGATATGCATGATCCCTTCTGATGGGAGTTTAGTTGAGCCTAGGCCGACAGAGTTTGAGGCCTTTTATCTCACTTTGATAGTGGGAGATGAGCGAGGGGCGTCGGTCGTCACTACCACTAGCATACACTTTCCTAAAGTGCATTATTTTACTTTATTTATCGCTAAGTGTTTGCTTGCTAGGGAAAAAGTGGGTGCGCTCAGCGCACCAGACGTTGCTGTTTTACGTCGTGCACTAGAGGGCGACAACACTTATATCTTGGGAGCTACTGTGGCACGTCGCCTCCACATTAATAGATCCAAGGGTAAAATACATGGTGGGATTTTCGCTACTCGTTTAGCGGGTCACTTCGAGGTTGAGATACACCTTCATGATTACCCTTTGACCAATATTTACCTAGACCGCGCAGCCATGGATCACCACCATTTTACTGATATCGAATTCCCTAACATCCCTGTTCCATATAACCTGGTTTTCAGCGTCATCACTCGTGATATTATTCCATTGCCTGCTCCTGATTTGTTTGATCCTGTTGCCAGGGGCGGATATAGGATTATGCCTGCAGACATCATCGCCTACCGAAACGATCAGGCTGCTGCAGAGGAGGAGGAAGAGCCTCAGCAGTGGGATCAGTGGATGCCCGCTCCTCAGTACCCCAACTACTATACAGGCTTCTGATTGATTACCAAGTTAGGCCAATAGCCTAAGCTTGGGGGAGTACGTGTTTCTCACCGACATTACATTCATGTCCACTTATTCCAGTTGTCGGTGTTCACACTTTTTCACTATATCATCCGTGCTTAATTTTATTTTTCTTGCTTTCTTCTTGTGTGTTTGAAAAACCTTAGAAAAACCAAAAAAAATAGTTGTAGTTAGTTTACTTTCTATGCATGCTTAGTTGTAATATTAAAAATAAAACTGATTTCCTTGTTCCTCTTTTGCTTGTTGGAAGCTTTCCCGTGTAAATAGTTTTTCTCGTTTTTTCTTTTCCCTTTTTATTTTGCTTGTTCAAGAAAACCAAAAACTCCAAAAATATTTCAGTGTGTTTCTCTAAAATTCTTTTTTTATTTGAGTTGTACCAAGGAGAAGACCACGATGAAAATGTTGAGTGGCTCTCATATGAATAACTGTTGATCTAATAAAGAGCACATTTTACCTTGTCTTCTCCCGTTGAATAAAATGTTTGCAGATTCCAGCTTAGTCCATGGCACTCTTGCACTATTATTATTTTCATATCGTTCGGTCGTGCAAGTGAAAGGCAGTAATGCCGATATTCGATGAACTAGTCGTGGCAGAGAGAAACTGGAATGAACTCAACTTGTTCTGTTTGTGTAAATATGTTTAACCTAGTATCCATGATTCAGCCCATTATGATTAAACATGTTTGCAAGGACAATTAGAGATTATAGTTTCTCATGCCATGCATAAGTAGCTAGGAGTGGATAATGATTTATCTTGGATATCAACATTGCGTAAAAATGATTGTGATGTAGTATGATGATATGGTATCCTCCTCTGAATGTTCGAGCGGCTTGACTTGGCACATGTCCATGCATGTAGTTGAATAAAAACCAACATAGCCTCTATGATATTTATGTTCATGGTGTTCATATCCTACTCATGCTAGTGTCCGATGTTATTTATGCATAATGCATGTTTATGACCGTTGTTGCTCTCCAGCTGGCTGCTTCTCAACCTAATTGCTAGCCTTCGCCTATACTAAGTGGGAATTCTTCTTGTACATCAAAAACCTTGAACCCAAAGTTATTCTAGATGAGTCCACCATACCTACCTATATGCGGTATTACCCTGCAGTCTTAAGTAAATTTGCATGTGTCACCTCTAAAAACTTATAATAAAATATCCTTTTTGTGTGCCTGGATCATTCATGGAATGACAGGAGGTGGTCAGTATCTTCCATGCTAAGCGGGTTATTCTCAGGTCGAGTGTTTATTCACTCGCCATCGCACGAGAAAAGGGCGGTAATAGGGATGCCCAGTCCCAAACTACAAACAGAAAAATCTTACAAATAATCAAACAAAAACTCCCAATGGAGTCAAAACCTTTACTTTTATTGCTTGGGAACCACCACTAGCATGCTTAGCATGGAAGATTTGATAACTGATGGTTGTGAAGTAAATGAAAAGGGTGCATGTCTCAAAATATCATTTACCTCTGTTTTAAAAACTTGAGCTCAGGCACCTCTGCAAATCACTGCTTCCCTCTGCGAAGGGACTATCTATTTACTTTTATGTTGTGTCATCACCTTCTAAAACAAGCGCCAGAACCTGAGAGCACCGCTCTCATGACTTATGCATTGTGTGTAGCTAATGTTGGGTGCATCATGATTGGATCTTTTCTACCATGAATTAGAATGTTTAGTCGCTGCTTGAACTCTGGAGGTGCTCTGCATTTATGTTTTCCGGTCTCAGAAAGGGCTAGCGAGATACCACTATTGTCATATTATATCATGGTTGTTTTGACAACGTGTTACTGTTTGAGATATCTTATTATTGCTCGCTAGCTGATTATGTCATTGATATGAGTTAATATAATCTTTAAGAGTTATTGTCGGCATGGTTAGTTATAATGTTGGCTAAAAACCTTGGTGATGTTTAAGCTTATTTATGCAAACAAGAGCAAACGAGTTCGTAAAAGTTTTTTTTTTCACTTTCAGTTTATCAATTGAATTTCTTGAGGACAAGCAAAGGTTTAAGCTTGGGGGAGTTGATACGTCTTCAACGTATCTACTTTTCCTAGTGCTTTTCCTCTTGTTTTGGACTCTAATTTGCATGATTTGAATGAAACTAACCCTAGACTGACGCTGTTTTCAGTAGAATTACCATGGTGTTGTTTTTGTGCAGAAATAAAAGTTCTCGGTATGGAACGAAACTTTGCGAGGAATTTTTATACAATAAAAAAGTATTTCTGGATCCAAGACCTACCGGAGTAGGGCGCCTGGGTGGGCACAACCCACCAGGGCGCGCCCCCCTCTCCTGGCACGCCCAGAAAAAATCAGGGATAAAGAACTATCGCGATCCACGAGACGGAGCCACCGTCACCTCCTGTTCTTCATCGCGAGGCCAGATCTGGAGTCCGTTTGGTACTCCGGGGAGGGGGATCTTCATTCTTCGTCATCACCAACCCTTCTCCATCCCCAATTCCATGTTGCTTCCCACTTGGAGTGAGTAATTACTTCGTAGGCTCGCTGGTCGGTGAGGAGTTGGATGAGATTCATCATGTAATTGAGTTAGTTTTGTTAGGGCTTGATCACTAGTATCCACTATGTTCTAAGATTGATGTTGCTATGACTTTGCCATGCTTAATGCTTGTCACTTTGGGCCCGGGTGGCATGATTTCAGATCTGAACCATTTATGTTATCACCATTATATCCATCTTCTAGATCCGATCTTGCAAGTTATAGTCACCTAGTACGTGTTATAATCCGGCAACCCCGGAGTGACAATAGTCGGGGCCACTCCCGGTGATGACCGTAGTTTGAGGAGTTCATGTATTCACCGTGTCTTAGTGCTTTGTTGCGGTTCTCTATTAAAAGGAGGCCTTAATATCCCTTAGTTTCTAGTAGGACCCCGTTGAAACGGGAGGGTAGGACAAAAGATGTCATGCAAGTTCTTTCCATAAGCACGCATGACTATTTACGGAATACATGCCTACTGTAGGGGAAAATGGCTCCTATGGGATCAAAGGGAATCCCTTCTATGGTTAGAGGGGCGCGGGGCTTTGCAAAGAGCGGGTTTATAAGATCAACGCGGGGGGATTTTATCCAGGTTCGGGCCGCAAACGATGCATAATACCCTAGTTCTGCTTTGGTGTATATTTGGTGTTCTTGTGTTCTTGAACTAGCTGCGGTGCATGCCTAGCCAAAAAGTCGGAATCCCTCCTCTGTACGCCTCAGGCCTCCTTTTATACGTCAAGGGGTTGCCACAGTGGCACACAGGAGGTGGAAAGGATAAACAGTGTACAAGTTTATCTCTTGACATCCTAGGACAAACGCATTTAATGCGCCGCCTATGTGTCCTCTTGCTTTATCAGGGACGGCGAAGAGGCTCGTCCCGTCCGTAGCCGCCTCGCCTCGCTTCGACGCGCGTCCAGGCTGACGAGGCGTGCAGCACCACGCTGGCTGGCTGCTATGCTGGTGCGGTGACAGAGTCTTCATGAAGATCTGCATGCCACCACGCAAGTGCTTGGCTGGTTGGCCTAAAAGCCGCATGCTGCCATGCAAGTGTGCACTTAGTTGGTAGGCCGGTTGCCATGTCGGAACGGGCACGGGGCAGCGAAGCTTTGGTAAGTGCGGCCTGGCTTTGGCTCCATAGATGCCCCCGGCAAGGCCCTTGCCGGGATCTCGTGGGCGTTCCCGGCAAGGATCTTGCCGGGGCGGAGTTGCGGGCGTCCCTGACAAGGATCTTGCCGGGGAAGAGTTGCGGGCGTCCCCGGCAAGGGCCTTCGGTCGTCCCCGACGAGATGCTGACGGGGGTCCTTGTTTTCTGGTTCTCATCTAGGCTCGCAGGCCTTTGGTTCCCACAAAGATCTGCATGCCTCCATGCAGGTGCTCCCGAGCCTCGGTCTTGACATTTGTCGATGGCGTCATAACTCTCAGGCTCAAGGGTGGTGGTCTTGCTGGCATTGGGCAAGTTGCCCCGGCAGGGCTCTTGCCGGGGCCATGTAGGCCCTCCTGGAAAGGGCCCTTGTCGGGGGAAGCCCATCTTGTCTCTTCGCTCTTCATGCTTCTGGCTTCGGGGCTGCCTCGGCAGCCTTGTATCTTTGCTCCCTCTGCCCCGCGGAGCCCATCCGCAGGTGTGACTACGACTGCCCGTGCATAAGTAGAGGGGTATAGAAGGCCCCCTACTTTTCTACATCGACAGGAGCCCCCGTTCCTGGGCCGCACATAAATGCAGAGGGTTGTTGGGCGAGGCCCAGAACGGTGCACGAGCATGTGTGGCAGAGTTTTTATTGTGGTAACTCCTTCGCCAGTTGCACTTCCCCATGACCCGCATTGTGTGCGCGACGTGGGGGTCGTGCGTGGAATGACCGCAGCATGCTTGCATCACATCATGGTGAATAGTAAAGGGGAGGCCCGCGTCTTCCCCATAAAAAAGAGGAAACCGCAGGGGCACTGCTCATTTACCCTCTACGCCTTCTTCCAATCTTGGAACCGTCGTTCCCCTCTTCTTCCTCAAGCACAAATCGAAGCCCTCGCTTCTGCTCGCCGCCGCCGCGCCCCCATTGCCTCTAACCCCTCATCCCCTCCCAGCCGCCATGGCACCCAAGACTGGCAAGGGCAAGGGAGCGGGGAAAGACGACTGAGAGAAGGAGGCGCAGGAGAGCGAGTTGGTGGAGCTTCGGACACAACGCACCCTCTTCACCTTGACGGTCGATGTGCTCATCCTCAGGGACATGTTCAGGCCCCTGTGGGGAAGGGAGACGTCGGGGCACTCCGCCACGTATCATCCCCACCGCCTTTGCCAAGGACGGCCCAAATCAGTACCCCTTCTTCGTTGATTACTTCTCTTGCGGGCTCTGCCCCCCTTTCTCTGATTTCTTCAACGACCTCATGCACACCTTCAGCTTCCATCTTCTGGATTTCACATCGAACGCCGTGGCGTGCATGGCCTTCTTCGCCCATCTCTGTGAGGGCTTCGCCGGAGTGCACCCCAGCACGACTCTCTTCCGGCATTACTTCACCCCTTGCATCCAGCTAGGGGGTGCCATCTCCGGCTGCATCACCTGGCTCCCAAGGGGTTAGAGCAAGGGCACGTACCCGGAGGATGCCCAGAAGGAGAGGTGGGAAGAGCGGCGGGGCCAATGGTGCTGGATCGAGGAGGCAGATCCACAGGAGTTCTGCTGGGTCCGTCAGAAGCCGCCGGTCTACCGCAAGGACTGGAGCGACGTTGATGCCGACGACAAGAAGCTCATGGTCGCCACCACCAGGATCCATAGCCTCACCTTGGCCGGGCTTATGCTCGAGATGATTGGGGCTGACTTCATTCGCCGCCGGATTGCCCCACTGCACAACAAGGGGAGGCCGGCCTGGGACTTCAGGAACGCAGCCGACGTCATGAGGCTTGTAGCGACCTGACCCGAATGGATCACGTCTACTGTGCTACGGTGTCATCCCTGGATCAGTAATGCTGACACCACACAGTACATCGAGGTTTTATAGCAGAGTTGCAATCACACACTTATTACATCGATGGCTCAAAAAAGAACTTGTTACAATAAATATGACTTAAGGCCATATTTTAAAGATAACAGCGGAAGACTTGGAAGATAAATGGGTCCATCAACTCCAGCGGCATCACTGAGTATAGAACCACGACCTAAACGCTCTTTACTCGTCGTCTGAAAAGTCTGCAACATTAACATTGCAGCCCGAAAACGGGTCAGCACATGGAATATGCTGGCAAAGTAACACATAGAGAGTAATGGAATGAAACAGCTATACTATATGCATATATGGCTGGTGGAAAGCTCTATGGTTACAGTTTTGCGTAAAGCCAGTTTTTCCCTACTGCAAAGGAATAAATTTTATTTACTATCATGGTGGTTGTGAAACATTGAGAATGGTTGACAGCATTCTCAATCCCAATTAAAAGTAATTAAAACCCAATAACATTAATTAGAAGTAACATGTTGAGATTCACAATGATATTCAAGTACTAGATACTCAAGTTGTCCATAACCGGGGACACGGCTAATCATGATTAGTTTGTTACTCTGCAGAGGTTTGCGCACTTTTCCCCACATGACTCGATCGCCTCCGTTTTTTTTCTCGCACTACACGGTGTTTGAGAAATGGATGATCGAGACATAGTCTTTCAGAAGCACTAGCACCTTACATGTGGGGTAGACCGGTACACCTACATCCCCTACATCTGCTAGTCCACCCCGTAAGAGTTCGCACAACTTAGTCAACTATGCCAGAGCCCATAATGGCTTGTGGCTGCACACGGAAGTTACTAGCATGAATGATCTTATGATCCCTTTGAGCCTGGGTGGCGGTCCAAAATAAAACAGGCAAGTCCTGATAGACATCAGGTGCCTCAATCCACCCAGATGTGTGTTTAAGTTGCCACCTTAGATAAACCATTATTATCATCTCACATCTGTCATGGATATCACTCACCCAATCCACGTCTACTAGCATAGCATAGCATAATAAGCAAACGTAGAAGTAACTCCCAAAGGTTTCATAATAATACAGGTAATAGGTACTACCTCATCTACTTCCCATCCCACAATTTAATTAGATCCTAATCATGCAATGTGTGAGGATTGATCTAATGCAATAAAACATGGGTTGTAGAAAAGGTATGATCAAAGTGTTACTTGCCTTGCTGATGATCCGCGAGTCCTAGGGTTTCGAAGTAACAAGCGGCGCAATCCGGGTAATCTATCGCAGACAAACAACAAGCATACAATAAGTACTCATCTAATGCACAGGTAAAACTCGAACAAGAGAATGAACCAGGAAGTTCAACTTAAGAACTCCGGTTGCAAAGAAAGAACGAAAAACAAACGGCGGAAGAAAACAACTCGGTTCTAGCAAGTTGAAACTAGGTAAAATTTTACTGTAGCAAAGCTTGTTCAAGTTGATTAGACGGAACGGCGGTTTCGAGACGAAACTCCAGGCGCTTGAATCACCTGATTCCGATAAGCGAGCGAAAAGAAAGACTAGAAAGAAGATCGGATCTGAGATCGCGATCGCGGAATAAATCCGACGAAAAGAAAAAGAAGAACGGTTAAACGAACGGACGTCGTTAACCTAGAAGAATCCGGTGATCACGTTCGTTAGGACGAACGGTCCGGCGAGCGGTCCAAAGGCAACTAAATCGGAGAAGAAAACGAATCCGATGTAGGGTTTCGGAGAAGAAAAACCGAACGAAAAACTAATCGAGAAAACCGGAACGGTTTAGAGAAGAAAAGAATCGGAACGATTAGAAGAAAACGATCCGAGAAAAAGAATAGATGTAGCGCGGGGCAACCTTGGCGAGGTCTCCGGTGAACGGGGCTCCGGCGGCGTCGGCGTAGGGCGGCGGCGTGGGCAAGGTGCGGCGGCGGCGCGGGTGTGGGGCGGCGGCGGTAAGGTGCGGCGGCGGCGCGGGTGGGGCGGGCGGCGGCGGTGCGCGGCGCGGTGTGATGCGGCGCGGCGGCGGTAAGGGTGCGGCGGCGGCGCGGGTGTGGGGCGGCGGCGCGGGTGAGGCGGCGCGGCGGCGGTGACGCAGGGCGCGGTGTGATGCGGCGCGGCGGCGGTGCAAGGCGCGGTGTGGAGGAGAGCTTTGATTTGATGTGTTTAGAGGGGGGGTGCTTGGGTATTTATATTGGGGAGGGGAGGGGTTTACTTGGGGTAGAGGACAAGGAATTAGAATAGGAGTAGGAAAGATCTAGAAAATAAACTGAATAAGGAAAAGGGACAAGGGGGCGTCCTAGAATCCTAAAAGGATTCGGTCCTAGCAAGAGGCGGCAGCGGCCGACCGGCTCCTGGCTCGGCGCCTGGCGCCTGGGAGCGCGGCGGTAGGTGGCTTGGCTTGGGCCTTTGGCCCAAGGCGCTGCTAAAAAAAAAAATTTTAAATAGTTTCCTCGCGCAGAAAAAAAAACAAAAAGGGATCTAAACAAACTCCGAAAAATCTAAAGTAAATTTTCCCCGACTCCTAAAAATGAGCCGAACAAAATGAACTTTTCTCCGGACCTAAAATGCAATTTTTGAAAACGCGCATTTTTCCCTATCCAAATAAAATGCAAATAAACACCGGAAAGCAAAATTGATCTATTTATTATATCTTCATTTTTCCTAAATTTGGGAAAGTCATATTATTCCCTCTCTCATATATTTTGACACCGGAAAAATTATTGAAGATAAAATAAATAAATCAAATGATCCTATTTTCAAAATTCGAGAGAACTCTCAAATATGAAAATAACAAAATCTCCAACTCTCTCCGAGGGTCCTTGAGTTGCGTGAAATTTCTAGGATCAACCAAAATGCAAGAAAATATGATATGCATATGATCTAGTGTATAACATTCCAAATTGAAAATTTGGGATGTTACAAGGCTCCGCGCCGGCCTGAAACATAATTTCACAGTGCTGCTGCACGCTCATCTTTGCCAGAGGCTCTTTCAGCTTAAGGTTGACGAGGTTGGTGGGGTCGAGAGTACCGGCAATGCCGAGAAGGCCGGCAAGGTCGCTGTCGGGGATATACCCCGCGGTGTAAACCGGCCAGAAGTATAACCCGGCCGGACTAGGCGTTTCATTGGTAAACCGCCAGAGGATTGGCGGTTTACATGATTGGCGGTGTAAACCGGCTGGAAGTTGACCCGGCCGGACTTGGCGGATTAACTGAAGACCCCGCTGACACTTGGCGAGTTACTGGCGACCCGCCTTGACCTGGCGGTTTACAAGCAACCCACCTGGTCATTATGACTCACTGGTGATCCGGCGGGCGGGACAGACAGATGACAAGGCCCAAGACCCAGAAGGTCGGTTCACGTTTAATGGTGGCCCGGTTTAAGAGGAAAGGCAGGAGGAATATTATCTTACAAGGAGCTAAGACCTGGACTTGTATCTGGTTTGTATTAGAGATAGACTAGTCCTAATCCTAATAGGACTCTACATGTAACCCGCCCCTCCAACATATATAAGGAGGGGCAGGGCTCCTCAAAAGGGGACGAGATTGACAAGTTCCACAAGTTGGACAAATTAGGTTTAGACAATAGCTCTCGAGATAGAGCACACTTGTAACCGTGATCATCATCATCAATATCAATGAAGAAGGATGTAGGCTTTTACCTCCACCGTGAGGGGCCGAACCTGGATAAAACATCGCGTCTCTCATCCCGCTCAACCCCTCTCAAGCTACCACATAGATGCGTTGGCCTCGCGACTAAGTCCTGACACTAAGGACATCTGCCGTGACAATTCCATGATAGTTGGCGCCCACCGTGGGGCTCGCGCACCGTGGTGTTGAGTTCTTGAAGGGATCTCATCTAGGGATCGACGAGCTCGAGATTTTGTCGGATGAGGAAGATCCGGCAAGTTGGTGTTTTTTTGATCAGGAACATGATTAGCTTTGGAGCTAACAGATACGAGATTAATCAGAAAAGAAAGATTTTAGGGTTTTGTGTGCGCCGCCCCATGCGTGGCTCGGCGACTCGCCGGATCCGAAGACCGATCTGTTGTTGTGCACCGCAAGTTGGAAAGCAGCCGACCTGTCCAATTACGCTGCCATGTACCTTTTGCTGGTTAAGGTCTTGAGGCGACAGCGATGCAACAATTCACCAGGAGATTTGATAGATCACTGTTGCCTACTAATTGCGGGAAGGGACCTGAGACGATCTGTTACGTCGTTGCAAGTAGTACTGCAGTGCTAACAATTGACCTCATATAAAGCTTTCCAAGTGGTTGCTCACGTCCGTTTCCGGTCTCCAAAAACTGCACCTGGCTTTTATAGAATCCAGAGATAATTTCCAACTGGGCTTGATGCGTCGATCTGCTATCTGAATGATGCTGCTATTATTTTCCTGTGTTCGCGGCTGTTGCGACCCTAGAGAAAAAATATACAACGACCCAGATGCGGATACAGCGACGACCCAGATTTGATAACGCCGAACCGCAGGCCTCAAGTCACGGAGTTGCCGCCTCTCCGATTTTCCGGCCTCGCCTGGAAGACGCTGCCGCCTGGAGTTGACCCTGTCAAGCCAAATCGCTTCTACTTCGACGCTCGCGGCCCTGACCAGCGTCGTCCCGTGCGGTTCCACCCCGCCAGGTCACAACTTCAACCAGTATATCGGGTTTAGCCCCATCTCTGAATCGCCTTGTGCCGGCCCCGCCGGGCGGCGTCAAGTCGGCTGCCTGCCTATGCCGCCGCTGGCGGGTCACCGCCATCTACAACTGCTGCAGCAAAGGGCAGCCACCTTGTCGACCCTGCAGGTCAGCGCTGTCGACCTGCCGTCTCGGGCGGTTTGGAGTTAAGCCAGATCTCTGCCGCCCTGGCCAAGTCAACTCTAGCTCTGAAGAAATACAAAAAGGGACGGGTGATAACCGGCCAGGGTGGAATCATGTTGACTCATCACAACAGACCAAAAAAGTGCCTCACGTTCTCTGAGCCAATAAATAATGAAGATTAAGATAAGGGGCTCGCACAAGGAGGGTGAGTGCCACAAGCATGGGAACCAAGACGCATGCAGATGCCAAAGAAGATACAGTACATAAGAAGCTGTTGTGCGCAGAGGCTGAACCTCACACGTCATACGAAGATGCATGTTTTATGGTCGCTGGACCTACAGCTGTGCCGTACCGCTGCTATCTCAAAAGTCCCGGAAGAAAACAGCTTGGAAGCTTGGTGGATGGGGAGGCCCTTTTTACTTCAATCCCTACGTCCAAACGAATCAGGTGATATCCATCCAAGTTTGTTTTGTTGTTTTTGTCAAAAAACAAGTTTATCTTTGCCGTCGTCTGCAATGTTTTTATGCAGGATAATTATTTTTGACAAGGGTATTGTTATACCGCGGACATAGAGCACGTGCCAGCATAATTTTGCACTGGTGTTCCTCCGGGCCATGCTGCTCGACGGATACATGTGCAAATCACGGCCCCGCTGTTCGGTTTACATCCGTGCGTGCATGCGGCCGACTCGTTGTCCGCGCCGGCTTACAAACGTCACGACCGGTTCACCCGTCCGCACCGGCTTACCATACTGTGGCCGGTTAACCCGTGATTGATTTCAGCTTCATCCGGTGATCATTAAGTCCGTGACAGATAATTTTCGGCCTAACATATCAGGTGAAATCCATCTAAATCTAGTTTGGACACATATTGTTTTTGTCAAAGAACAATTACGTTGGTTTGTATCTTTTTATATACAGGACCATTATTCATTACAAATGTGGTTTATACTACGGATTTGGAGCACGGGTTGATAATATCCCGCGTGGTGATAAACCGGATCATGTCACATAATGAATGGACGCACACAAGCTGCTGCCCTGGCGGTCCGGTCCGCATCGGCTTGCTGGGATCGTGTCTGCTCGTTGTCAATGGACGTGCGTAAATCGCCGCCCCGAGGCCTGGTCTACATCAACATATCGGGCCGCACCTGTCTGCATGAGCTGTTTATTGAGTATGAGCAAGTCACAGCTTGGGTAGCCCGGTTTTCTTTCAAATTGGAGGCAAATTATCATCAACCGCCGTCTGCACTGGATGGCTCAATGGGCAGGCACACAAGTCGCCGCCACTACAGTTTGGTTAACTTCAAATCGCCAGTTGGAAGGAACCATTGGCCGAGTTGCTGACACGGCTCATACAGGATTATTTATAACCCGCTGTAGTCACCTCAACTTTCTGTGGATTCACATCATGCTATCAACACCAATGATATATAAGTTATGCAGGTTTATATCACGGTCAAATATGGAGAATCTCAAGCCAACTCCTCGAGTCACCTTGAGACTTGGGGGCTACAGTGGTATGACTTAGCAAACGTTGCCGGTTTTTCAGTGAAGTCAAGAACCCCAATATGTTGGAGGGAAAGATAACCCGGTCCCGGATTCACGTCGTGCTGTCAGAAGATTTCCGGCTTAGAAAGTATATGACAGTTATAAGATCCCGGCTAAATGAAGAAGTTTCGGGTCATCAGAAAAGGATTCCAGTTTACAATCCGGTTCAAGAGAAATTTGTTCTCCGACAAAGCTCTGAAGCTCTCAAATCCGGTTTAAGAATTCCCGGTTCAAAAAGGAATTAACTTCTCGCAAGTTCGAGTTTAAAGGCCGTCAAAAAATTTCCGGCTAAAAATGAAGATTCCGGTTTAAAATCCGGTTCAAGGGAAAGCTGTCTCCCACAAAGCTTTGAAGCTCTCAATATCCGGTTCAAGATCTCGGTTCAAGAAGGATTTATTTCTTGCAAAAAGTTAAAAGGTGCCAAAGAGGACCTGCTGCCATGATGCGCGGTTCAAACATGGGTATCATGCCTTATTGGCTTATCGTATTACTGATCACTTGGGGACTTGTGGTCACGTCTGAACCATAGTCAAGCCTCTTGATCGGCCTAGTGCCACAATATCACTTGGGGGCTTCGTCGTGTCCGAACCAATGCAATACCGCTTGATAGGCGAGAGCCACCAGATCACTTGGGGACTTGGTCACGTCTGAACCAGTCATGCCTCTTGATCGGCCTAAGGCCACAAAATCACTTGGGGGCTTGGTCGAACCCGAACCATTGCCATGCCACTTGATCGGCATAAATGCCACGGTTTCATTTGGGAACCTGGCTGACTTGAACCATAGCTACACCTATCGGGAGCTTGGTCGTGTCCGACCATGGTAACGCCATCTGATCAGCTCAAATAAGCCTCTTTTTGCAAACGGTTTTGTCATTGCCTTTGCTTCACATTTTTTCTTTGAAAGATATTTCTTTATTTTTATTGCGTTTTTTAAACCGACGAAGTTTTAAGCCGGTTCAAACTGTCAATTGACGGAACACGGTCAAATCTTAATCCGGAGACTATCTGCCCGGTTTGATTTTCTGTTACCATCCTATTATGGAGTAAACCAATGTTTATCACAACCCGGCACGGTTTTAACATAAACCGACACAATATGGAAGGAGTTATCAGTACTCAAGATTTGGGTTATCACCCTTACTACAAAAAAGTTGGTAAAGCCAACAATGTAATTCAATGTCACAGGTATGATATATTTCATATTTGATTATTCTTAAGTGCAGCCTTGGTTATAAACCCAGGTTATATGTTGGGCATTATGACCCATCCGGCGGTAAACCGCCAAGACACTTTAAACTTGTTGTATGCAGAAACAGGTTTGAATAAAGTATGAGGATAAATTATCCGGTGTTTATTAAACCGGCCTGGCTTTGAGACAATAAGTCGCCAGTATATGATGAGAAATTATCCGGTGTTTGTTGAACCAGCCTGGCTTTTGACTATAAGTCGCCAGTTTATGACAATCATCATCTATGTGGAAGCATTGGCTTCTAAGGATTGGGTTATCACCCTTACTACATAGGTTATGTAAGCCGGCAGTACAAATTCAATATCACAGTAGTTATATGTGAGATATTATGACCCGCCCTGGTTTTGACGCTAAGTCGCCAGGGCATATGTTGTTTAAACTCTCTGCAGGATTTGTAGAAATATGACATGTAAATGATTAAGTTCAAGCTCATTACCAAAGTTGATGCTTCAAAATGATTGTCCGTTCTGGATTTTTCTCAAAAGGCTATAAGCCGCCGGATCATGAAAATTCCGGTTTACCATGAAGGTGTATTGAATCGCCATCGGCCAAGAGCTGCCGGGTATTTAAACTCCGAATTTACTTGTCAACAGATAAGTCGCTTTAGCGCCACAGCTATTATCTTTATCAATGGGCATGATTTATTTTACAATGGAGGAAATAGTCCCGAGTCGCTGCAGGCTTACAACCCGGCACTTGGGGGCTACATTATTCAAATCAAGATTACATGCAAGTCTCATGTCGCTGCAAGCATGCATCATGACACTTGGGGGCTAATGCAAAGTCATTTTTACTAGTCTTATTGAAGACCCGACTCATCATATTATAATGAGACGGCCCTTGGGGGCTACCAATTGCTCATGTCAACAATTCAAGGTACACAGATTTTCACCTATTATTGAAGGATCCACGGCTCAGTTGGTAAAGCATAAGGCTCTTAACCTTGTGGACGTGGGTTCAAGCCCCATGACGGGGGTTACATCATATGATGTTATTTTCATTGAAGAATATATCAAGTCCCAGCTCAATATTATCTTATTGAGCCGGCCCTTGGGGGCTACACTGATTGAAGTTTTATAAGCACTTACAAGTCCCGGGTTGCTGCAAGCATGACAACCCGGCACTTGGGGGCTACATATATGGAGTATTCAGTTTATATGGTTGAGATGAACTAATTGGATTTCTTCAAGGTTGAAACACTTATTGGAGCAAGTCTTAAGTTATCACTATATTCTCTTCTTAAGACTTGGGGGCTACAGGTATTATGCATATAAAGGAGGAACATCTTCATTTTATTAGTTTTGAGCAAATCAGGAAGATCAATTACATGACCCGGTGTCGACAACAATTATGACCCGGCGCCATCAATATTTATAAACCGGCCATTTTGGTAATATTAAACCGGCAAGTTTTACATCTTCAAACCGGCTGAATATCAGATAAGTATTTCAAGACCCGTATTTCTTAAACCGGCGCTTTGGGAGCTGAGTCAAAGGAGTTATTCTTCACAATATTTCTCTGTGACAAACCAATGTCGGCAAATTGATTATGAAGCTGGTCTGTTGACCCGGACTTCCCAGAAGGAGGAAATAACAAGGACTTAAGGATGATCAGGTACCGGTTTACAAAAATTCTTAACCCGGAGCATAACCTGTCAAATTTGTTCTTGTGTTTATTTTGCAGCATAAGTTTACCATGAATAAATCCAAGCTAAACTTGGGGGCTAATGTCGGGGATATACCCCGCGGTGTAAACCGACCGGAAGTATAACCCGGCCGGACTAGGCGTTTCATTGGTAAACCGCCAAAGGATTGGCGGTTTACATGATTGGCAGTGTAAACCGGCCGGAAGTTGACCCGGACGGACTTGGTGGATTATCTGAAGACCCCGCTGGCACTTGGCGAGTTACTGGTGACCCGCCTTGACCTGGCGGTTTACAAGCAACCCACCTGGTCATTATGACTCACTGGTGATCCGGCGGGCGGGACAGACAGATGACAAGGCCCAAGACCCAAAAGGCTGGTTCACGTTTAATGGTGGGCCGGTTTAAGAGGAAAGGCAGGAGGAATATTATCTTACAAGGAGCTAAGACCTGGACTTGTATCTGGTTTGTATTAGAGATAGACTAGTCCTAATCCTAATAGGACTCTACATGTAACCCGCCCCTCCAACATATATAAGGAGGGGCAGGGCTCCTCAAAAGGGGACGAGATTGACAAGTTCCACAAGTTGGACAAGTTAGGTTTAGACAATAGCTCTCGAGGTAGAGCACACTTGTAACCGTGATCATCATCATCAATATCAATGAAGAAGGATGTAGGCTTTTACCTCCACCGTGAGGGGCCGAACCTGGGTAAAACATCGCGTCTCTCATCCCGCTCAACCCCTCTCAAGCTACCACATAGATGCGTTGGCCTCGCGACTAAGTCCTGACACTAAGGACATCTGCCGTGACAATTCCACGACAGTCGTCAAGGTTGGCGGGTCCCTGTTTGGGTTGCCAGCGGGAGTGGTCCCGTTGAGCAACAACTCTCGCCAGACCGCCATCATCGCCATGATGCCGAACTTCAACCCGCACGGCCTTGATCCAACCTGGGCCGAGCCGGAAGCAGAGCGGGTGCAGGCCTTCTTCGACAACCTGTCGGAGAGGTATGCTCGCGACGAGCCACTGCTCATCCACGACACCACTCAGGAAGAGCTGGCGTACAAAGCTGTCAGGGTGGAGGAGGCGGCCATTGCTAAGGAGGCTGGCAGCGTTGGCACCATGGAGGCTGAGGCCGAAACAGCCGCAAAAGAGAAAGAGTTCGCCAAGTGGGCGGGGTTTGCCAGGGGATCCAGCCGACGCCGGTGCTCCCCCCCCTTGTCGAAGACGTGGTCAAGGAGTCGGCCGAAGAGAAGACTGAAGCGGAGGACCCCCCGGCCCTAGAGAGAAAATGCGTCCTGCGGCGGCCTAGCTCCAGCGAGCCGGTCCGGCCCGGCAGGACCACGCAGCGGCAATAGGCCCAGGCACAGCCCGCGCGCGAGACGAGGGCCGCGACAGCGAAGAAGGCCGCGGCCACTACTTCTTCCTCAACCAAGTGGCGCAGGACGCCCTCGCCTTCCTCTTCCCCTGCGGACGCCGCCCCGGAGGTCGACTTCGACCTTAGGTCCTTCAGCCCGAAGAGGAAGAGGAGGCAAGCAGAGGAGGACGAGTAAGCATCTCGCCCTTCATCATTTCTGATCCTCAGCATGCGCCATCTTTCCTGACTTGATCTTCTTTGCAGCGACATGAAGGAGCTGGCCCAGAGGGCAGCGAAGAGGGCCAGGGCTTCGACGGGCGACAAGCCCCCGCCGAGCACCCCGCGCATGCCGGAGCTGCTGCTGATTAGCCCAGACAACAGCCCTCGGTGCAGCCCCCACCTCAGCCCCCAGCGTGGGTTCATTACTCACTCCTCACCAATGGGCGTTGGGGCACGATTCCTTGGTGCTGACCTTGCCGGGTTTGCAGGAGGAGAGCGGCAACAGGAGGAGCCACTGAGGGCCACCCCCGACTCGCCGCCCCCGGCAACCATGCCGTCCAGAGGGGCATCCCTCGCAACGGCACCTTCTACCGAGCCTACGCACATGGGGGCGGAGGAGGAGAAGGCAAGCACGGGTGCCGGCAGCTCCGACCCGGCCATGAATGTTGGTGGGGAGGGAACCACTTCTTCTGAGCCCGGCACGGGTAAGTGGCTCGCCTCCTGTCTCTGCTTTCTTCTTGTTCTTTGTTCTGAATTTTGATTTTGGCCCCGCTTCGTCCTCCCTTCTGGTTTTCAGACCCTCCCTCGATGGACTATGAGGACATCGATACTATCATTGGGGAGGTCGCCAAGGACGCTGAAGCTGAGGCCGCCAAGATCGCGGCTGAGGAAGCCGCCAAGTCCGCCGCCGAGGAGGCTGACAAGGGGCCTGCCAGGGAGATCGGTGGGACCGCTGCTGGGTAGGCTGGCAAGGGGACTGCCAGGGAGCCCGGCAAGGCCGCTGCCGAGGAGACCAACAAGCGGCCTGCCGGGGAGGCCGCCGAGGATCCCGCCGAGGAGGAGGTGGCCAACGACCAACCTTCCTCCCCGCCCCGGGCAAGTACCTGAGTGTGGGCGATGACCTGTTCGTCCGCCTCCCAGGGACGGTGAGCACCAGAGCGCTAGCCGAAGGGGAGGTGTTTTATGATGAGGTGCTCGCCACCGCCTGGCTCCAGGTTGTCGATGAACCGAGCGCCAGCGCCGGCGATTCCCAGGAGGAGCAGCTTCTTCAGGCCATGAGCGCCAACTTCCAGAAGCTCCAAGTGCTCCACCGTGCCTGCCAGGACAAGGTGAAGTCCAAGATGGCGGCAGTGGACAAGGCGGAGGCGTATTTTGAGGAGCGTGTCACCCAGACGCAGATCTGGTTCGGCGAGGCCCGGGAAGTGCTGAGGACTGCCTTGGGTGAGCTGGATGAGCGCAAGCAGGAGCTCATCCTGAAGCAGGCCGGCATCGAGAAGGTCCAAGAGGCGGAGAAGGAGCAGGCCTCCAAGGATGAAGCCACTAGGAAGCAGCAGCAAGCTCTGCTAGACAACCAGGAGGAAGACCTCGTTGCGCATGAGCAAGCACTTGCCGCGACGCTCCGCGGCAAGGACGAGGAGGTTGGGAAGATTGTTGCACAGCGGACCCAGGAGCTGGAGCAGAAGCACAAGGACACACTCAATGTTCTGGCCCTGGACCATGCCGTCAAGGTGAAGGAGCTAGAGCTGGAGCAGGAGGAGCTGAAGAAGAAGGTCTCAGGGCTGACGGAGGAGAGGGACGCGGCCAACCGTTCTCTGGCGGATCACAGGTCACCGTCTCCGACCAGACAAAGCTGCTCTCCGAGGCCAACAGCTCCATTGGCAATCTAAAGCTACAACTGGGCACTTTGGAGGGGAAGCTTTCAGAGGTCACGGCCCGGGAGGAGACCCTGATCAAGGCCCTAGAGAGCAAGAAGCAGCTACAAAGCGATGACACCGCCGCCCATAAGGAATATGCGGGCAACATAAACCTCTGGATCAGCCGTCTCGCCGATGTTGCCAAGAGGCTCACTACGTAGCTAGCCGTCATGGGTATGCCGGATGTCAGGTACTCCCAGGAGCCAAACGTGAGCCCCAACGTCAAGCTAACCTTGTTCTTTGAGGGCATCCTCGATGCTCTGGAAGAACTCCGCTCCAACCGAGCGACCTATCTGCCAAATGAGTCTCGGACGCTTTGCCGGGGTGCCCTGACCAACGTTCTCACCAAGGTGGCATTCTAGAACCCCAACGTCGACTTCGCCGACGCGCTTGAGAGCTTGCCGGAGGGCACGGACCCCATGGCACTCAAAGAGCGCATTGAGCCCATCATCAGCTGCGTCGACGGAGTCCAGAGGGTGGAGGGCCAGCGCCGGGACTAGCCACCTCGTTTCTCCTTGCCGCCGCGAGTTCATGCCCAAGACAATTTTTAGCGCAAGTTAGAACTACTATAATCATTGATGTAATATAACTCTGCGGTACTTTGAAATGAAGCATGCTATCTTCCTGTTTGATCTTTCTTTGTGTGTACACACCCTACGCCTAGTTGGACAGGCTTGCCGGCGCATAAACCCTTGTTGTGGTGCTTTGAGGAACAGATCCTTAGCAGCCTGCCAGGGGTGCTTGCTGCCGGGCAAATCACCTTGTCGTTCGCAGCGCAACCGCCTGATCTGTTGAGCGAACTCAAAATGGAACGGGGGCATTGCCAATAGCGGAAGGGTTCCCTTGCGTGCAGGTTTTCCATACAAGGAGCAAGATCTTTCGAGGAAGATAACCCTATGAAAAGGAAAATTGCTCAAAGTTTTGTGTGACTTTTCTTTTTGTCGCCACGCGAATGATTGTTGCGGCTGCGGACAGCATCGCCCCGCCTAGCCAATGGCACCAGCGCGGGGCTGATCGGTGTCGCCTTTTTATCTCGAGCCATCATGACGGAGGGGGCGATTAGTTGGCTTCGAAACCAGATTTTCACAGCTTGCGCCCCCTACCTGGCGCGCCAAAGATATCGGAGGGCACGACATCTATGGGATCACATGGAATCCCTTCTATGGTTGGCAGGGCGCAGGGCTGTGCAAAGAGAGGGTTTAGAAGATCAACGCAGGGGAATTTTATCCAGGTTCGGGCCACAAAGGATGCGTAATACCCTAGTCTTTTTTTGGTGTATATTTGGTGCTCTTGTGTTCTTGAACTAGCTGCGGTGCATGCCTAGCCAAAAAGTATGAATCCCTCCTCAGTACGCCTCGAGCCTCCTTTTATATGTCAAGGGGTTGCCACAGTGGCACATAGGAGGTGGAAAGGATAAACAATGTACAAGTTTATCTCCTGACATCCTAGGACAAACACATTTAATGCACTGCCTATGTGTCCTGTCGGTGTCAAAACCAGCGGATCTCGGGTAGGGAGTCCCGAACTATGCGTCTAGGCGGATGGTAATAGGAGGCAAGGGACACAATGTTTTACCCAGGTTCGGGCCCTCTTGATGGAGGTAAAACCCTACGTCCTGCTTGATTAATATTGATGATATGGGTAGTACAAGAGTAGATCTACCACGAGATCAGAGAGGCTAAACCCTAGAAGCTAGCCTATGGTATGATTGTTGTTCGTCCTACAGACTAAAACCCTCCGATTTATATAGATACCGGAGGGGGCTAGGGTTACACAGAGTCGGTTACAATGGTAGGAGATCTACATATCTGTATCGCCAAGCTTGCCTTCCACACCAAGGAAAGTCCCTTCCGGACACGGGACGAAGTCTTCAATCTTGTATCTTCATAGTCCAGGAGTCCGGCCGAAGGTATAGTCCGGCTATCCGGACACCCCCTAATCCAGGACTCCCTCAGTAGCCCCTGAATCAGGCTTCAATGATGATGAGTCCGGCGCGCAGATTGTCTACGGCATTGCAAGGCGGGTTCCTCCTCCAAGTACTTCGTAGAAGATTTTGAACACAAAGGTAGTGTCCGGCTCTGCAAAATAAGTTTCCACACATTGCCATAGAGAGAATAATATTTACACAAATCTAATCTGCTGACGTATCCCGTAGCGTGACATCACACCACGGCCAAGTCTATTCGAATCGTTTTACTGTTCTACCTCAGCGCATTTAGCGAGGCGATTTCCTTGGCATGTCTTATCAAAGCAGAGATCGTGTCCCCTTATTCCGGGATTCTCATCAATACGGGCGTGGGTAACCCAACCGCGCCATTGATTACGGCGCTTGGGAGATAAGCGAGTTTTACCAGGCTGGTGGGGATGCATAGTCGCGTCCACCCATATAAGGGGATAAGGATCCAACTTTTCATCCACGCCTTCTTCCTCCTTTGCCTATCCATTTCCGCGCACTCGAGCTCCAGCGCCCAAGTCCGCACACCCCACCTCAACCTTCTCCAGCCATGTCCGGAGCGGGAGGCAAGTGGATGGTCTCCTCCGTCACGGAGGGACACATCAAAAGACTAAGGAAGGCAGGATACTTGTCTAACGACATTGCACACCGGCTTCCCGAAGAGGGGCAGCTCATCCCCACCCCTAGGCCCCATGAGAGGGTGGTGTTCCTCCCTCATTTCCTCCGCGGACTGGGCTTCCCTCTCCACCCATTTGTCCGGGGGCTCATGTTCTACTATGGCCTGGATTTCCACGATCTGGCCCCGAACTTTGTCCTCAACATCTCGGCGTTCATCGTCGTGTGTGAGGCTTTCTTCCGCATCCGCCCCCATTTCGGCCTATGGCTCAAGACTTTCAATGTCAAGCCGAAGGTGGTGCGCGGCACCCAGGCGGAGTGCGGAGGCGCCATGGTGGGCAAGATGCCTAACGTCCTATGGCTCGAGGGCTCCTTCGTGGAGTCCCTAAAGGGGTGGCAATCGGGGTGGTTTTACATCACCGAGCCGCGCGACCCTGAATGGGTCGCAACCCCCGAGTTCTGATCTGGACCCCCTACGCGGCTCGCCTCCTAGAAAGAGACGGGCCTGTCGTGGGGTAAAAAGGGAGAGCTGACCGGACTCCAAACATGCATCCAAACCCTGGTGGACAAGAAGCTCAAACTTGTCAACGTAGTCCAGGTTATGCTCATTCGCCGGATCCTCCCGTGTCAACAACGGGCCTTCAACCTGTGGGAGTTCGACCCGGCGCGGCACCGAACTCTGAGCAGGCTCTTCGACACGACGTACGAAGATGCCTGGAAGGTGCTTTTCAAGGGCACCGAGGCCCCCACATCCGCTACCGAGGATCGCGGATTCAGCACGTAGCATCACGCTCGCGCGGTAAGCTATTTTTACCTTTTACAGGGTATTTAGTTTTTCATAGTTTGACTCCATACGGGATCTAAGCTCTCTTACCTTTGACAGGATTGGCAGGAGACGTCCGGACAGATCAACTGTCTGGCTCCTTTGCCCGAAGGCCCAGCGGACGCTCGCTTGGCGAAGCTGCTGGTTCCGGCACCCTATGTGGTGCCGGAGAAGAAGGCCAAGAAGAAGGCCACGGGGACTCGAAAGAGTGCCCGGCGCCAGGAGGTGTCGGATTCATCATCCGACGACTCCAAGGCGCACTCCTCCCATGAAGACGAGGAGGAGGAAGAAGAGACCTCTCCCCCTCCAGTGGGGGAAGGGAAGAAAAGGAAGGCCGCCCCAACTGGGGAGGCCGAAGGGTCCAAGAAGGGGAAGACCCCTCCTTCGGACTACTCCACCAACGCCGACAACGGCAAAGGGGAGTGGCTGCATAGGGCCAAGCCCCTGGCGAGATCATAAGTATCCGGATACCAGAGTGATTCATAGTAATCCCTCATTGCATAGCTTTTCCTTACGTCGAACATGTTTATGCAGTCCACCCAAAGACCGGCTTGATGTGTCGTCGAGCGGTTCCCTGGATTCGTCGGATGTGAATTCGCTTCCGATGGCTACCTCCCCCCACCCTACGGACGACGTCGAGGCGGTGTCCCAACAGGTTCCGAGCCAGGAGGAGGTGGTCCTGGAGGCGCCGCAAGGCGACCTCCCAGACTCCAGGCGTGAAGGGGATAGAACCCCCAAGGGTTCCAAGTCCGGCTTTGAGCCGGACACCGCGCCGGAACCTTCGACGGTTCCGGACTCCAGTAGGCAGCCTCCTTCCAAGAGGAGCAAGCCTACCAAGCCGGTGACCTCCATCCAACCGGAGGCACCGGACAATTTGCTGGAGGTGCTTAACGGCGGCTCCATCGATGAGGAGCACCGCACTATTATGAGTGCGGTGATCCAGAAGGTTCAGTCCGCCAGGAGCGGACTGACTGAAGCCTGTGCCAGCCTTCTAACAGGCTTCGAGGTAAGTAAAGAATATGTAAAAAATATTACCGCATAGACAGTAGCCCCTGATGCTCTGTTCGGCGTTCGGAAAGAAAAGCCGAATAGGGGATCTAATAACGTTCGCAGGAGTCTAACAAAAGTAAGTCAATATGCGTATGTAGGCTTCGCTGCTAGCATCCGCCGCACTGACTGCGGAGGTGGGCACGCTGAAGCAGAACCTCGAGCGGTCCAAGAACGAGCTCGGCCATGCCAAGAGGCAAATCGAGGAGACGGAAGGTAAGAAATACCTTATTGAAATATGTGAAAGGTGCAATTTCAAAAAGTGACAGGATTAACGCGGCTATTGTAGGGGCCACAACTGAGGTGGCGACCCTTAAGCAAGCGTTGTCCGAGGCCGAGAAGAGAGCGGCCACGGAGCGCACCAAACGGGAGAAGCATGAGACGCAGGTTGGCGAGGTGCGGCAAGAGCTCCAGGCTCTCATGAGAAAACATGAGAGTTTGGAGCTTGACTCGAAGACGAGAGAGTCTGAGCTCGCGGCGGCCATTGAAGATGCCAAGTCTGCCAAGGCCGAAGCCCAGAAGGCCCTCCAGGAGGTTGAGGCAATAAAAAAGATAGCGGCGGGTAAGGCATTCTTTATGCAAAGCAAGCACGTAAAAGTGAATTACTTGTTACTTACCCGAATCTGGAGCTCTCCAGGAGCATTCGCAGACTTGCCCCGTAGCGTGTCGGATGCCGCTGCCTTCTACCAAGCCAAGGAGGGGAGCTCGACGGAGAAGGTGTTCTGGTCTCAGTATGCTGAGGCCGAACACCTGGTGCCCTTAAGCGACCAGCTGAAACAGCTGGTCGAGCTCCATAAGGTGGCTGAACAGGCCATGAAGGGCCTCATAGTCCGGCTGTGGCCTGGAGAGGCCATGCCTGGGAGCTACTTCGGGGTGGTGAGGCGGCTAGTGGAGGCCTGTCCAAGGCTTGAAGTCATCAAGCGCTCCGTATGCATCGAGGGTGCCCATAGGGCGCTTGCCCGTGCGAAGGTGCACTGGGGCAAGCTGGATGCAGAGAAGCTTGTGAACGACGGACCACCGCCGGGCAAGGAGCATCGCAAGCCCGACATGTATTATGAGGGCGTTTTGAAGGGTGCCCGCCTTGTGGCGGATGAATGTTCCATGGATGTAATTTTTCAGTAAACTCGCTTGTTTTGTCCTATGCGATGAAAACTTGTTCATGTGCGCTAAGCAATGCTTTTTGAATTTAAAATATTACCTTCTGTGCGGCCGTTTATCAAATTTGAGAGATGGCGAGTCGTCGGCTTCTGCCCCCATGGCACGAGTGCTGGGGTGTTCGGGATAAACATGAGCGCTCTTTTTCCCATTCTTGGGTCCTTCGAGGGAGGCGCTCAACACAACGAACAAGGCAATCGGACTATAATGCTTGAACACTCTCACTTAGCCATAGAATTTTATAATTTTAAATTTTGGCGAAGCCCCTAGTGTTCAGAAGACCGAGTTCGGGGCGCTATCCACGCCTAGGCCGGACAAAGCCGACTCCTCGCTCTAAGCGGCATAAGTCTTTAGGGACTCGAAAACCTCTCGAACAGCGACCAGCTCTCGCCTCATCATGACGGTCAGTTTTAGCTTTCTCTACTGAGGTGCTTAGCCCAGCTCAACTGGGGCACAATCGCAGCAGTTCTCCTAGTGCTACCTTAGCCGATATAACAGAACGTAAGGTACCAAAACATAGGAGCCGGGCAAACCCAACTATTGACCCAAGACATGATTTGGAGCCGATGCATATAATGCTATAAGTTCGGGGTGCCGCACTTGTGAAAGTGTTCGGACTTCTCACACCATATTGTGGGGTACTTAAGCCCCTGGCGTATTGGCCGTACCAAAGTGTACGGGTGCAACATGTCATTAATGAACATATATTCGTAAAAAAAAGAGAGTAATGCAATAATAGACGGAAGCTATGCATTGTTTATTTAAAAAAGCTGCGATCAAAGCAGAACGATACAAATACTGCAATAAGCAAAAGATGGGACTATTTAACATGTCCTTTCCAGGGGCAAGCTGCGGAATGTTATGTGAAACAGGTATACTGCTCATTATAGAGACCACCTTAGAGTTCCATAGTGCGGCGTAGTTTTCTGCTTCCCTGGTTGTATCGTTTGTGCGGCAATTGTACTGCTGGACAAGCCTTCCGAAGAATGGAGTCCTGAAAATAAGAGAAAATTAAGAAATTGGCAGCCCCTAGTGCGGTTTAAGCCGCGTTTCGGGCGTGCCGTGATGGTGCCCCTCCCCTTTTGCCCATGGTATTTCCAGAGCATAGTTATGTACGTGCAACACTGGTTTTGTAAGTTCGCGAGGGCTGGGGTTGGGGCCGCATTGCTACGCTTGCTCGAAACGTTCCCGGCGGTCTTGTTGTAGGTTACTCCGGGCGCGCTTGACGGTGTCCAGACGTTTAATGGCCGGACTGGAGAATTGCCTTGCGAGGCTGCTTTGTACTTCCGCTGCGATAGCCGCCGTATGCTCCTCCATTCGGAGAGAGCGTTCAGTGTTTCCATTGACCGTGATGACTCCTCGAGGGCCTGGCATCTTAAGCTTGGGGTATGCGTAGTGCGGCACCTCATTGAACTTGGCAAATGCGGTTCGCCCGAGCAGTGCATGATAGCCACTGCGGAACGGGACTATGTCGAAGATTAACTCCTCGCTTCGGAAATTATCCGGAGATCCGAAGACCACTTCAAGTGTAACTGAGCCTGTACAGTTGGCCTCTACACCTGGTATGACGCCTTTAAAGGTCGTTTAGTTGGCTTTAATCCTCGAGGGATCGATGCCCATTTTCTGCACTGTATCCTGGTAAAGCAGGTTCAGGCTGCTGCCGCCGTCCATAAGGACTCTTGTGAGGTGAAATCCGTCAATAATTGGGTCTAGAACCAATGCGGTGAATCCGCCATGACGGGTGCTAGTGGGGTGGTCCCTTCAATCAAAAGTGATCGGGCAGGAAGACCATGGGTTGAACTTTGGGGCGACTGGCTCCATTGCGTATACGTCCCTTAGCGCACGCTTTCGCTCCCTCTTGGGGACGTGGGTTGCGTATATCATGTTCACCGTCTGCACTTGTGGGGGAAAACCTTTCTGTCCACTGTTCTTCGGCGGCCGGGGCTCCTCCTCGTCATCGCTATGCAGCCCCTTGTCTCTGCTTTCGGCATTTAACTTGCCCGCCTGCTTGAACACCCAACAATCCATGTTGGTGTGATTGGCTGGTTTTTCGGGGGTGCCATGTATCTGGCATGAGCGGTCGAGTATTCGGTCCAAACTGGACGGGCCCGGAGTATTTCTTTTGAATGGCTTTTTCCGCTGACCGGGTTTAGAGCCTCTGAATCCGGCATTAACTGCCGTATCCTCAGCATTGTCACCGTTAATGCGGCACTATTGCTTGTTGCGACGCGACTTGCCACTGCTCCTTGGTATCCGAATTACCAGGGCTCTTGGTCATGTTATTGCTGCAAACTAGCCAACTGTCTTCTCCCGCGCAAAAGCGGGTCATAAGTGTCGTGAGGGCTGCCATAGATTTCGGCTTTTCCTGTCCTAGGTGCCGTGCAAGCCACTCGTCGCGGATGTTATGCTTGAAGGCTGCTAGGGCCTCTGTGTCCGGACAGTCGATGATTTGATTTTTCTTGGTTAGGAACCGTGTCCAGAATTGTCTGGCCGATTCCTCTGGCTGCTGAATTATGTGGCTAAGGCCATCGGCGTCTGGTGGTCGCACATAAGTGCCCTGGAAATTGTCGAGGAATGCGGCTTCCAGGTCCTCCCAGCAACCAATTGATTCTGCTGGCAAGCTGTTAAGCCAATGCCAAGCTGGTCCTTTAAGCTTGAGTGGGAGGTATTTGATGGCGTGTAGGTCATCACCGCGGGCCATGTGGATATGAAGGAGATAGTCCTTGATCCATACCGTGGGATCTGTTGTGCCATCATATGATTCGATGTTCACGGGTTTGAAACCCTCAGGGATTTGATGATCCATTACTTCATCTATGAAGCATAGTGGGTGTGCGGCGCCTCTGTACTGGGCTATATCATGACGCAGCTCAAATGAGCTTTGTCTACTGTGTTCGGCCCGGCCGGATTGACTATATCCGGAGTGACGATTACTGTCTTGTGCCGTGGGGCGCCCACGCGATCCGTAGATCGATCTTGTTTGCCTTGCCTTGTTCTCCAATATATCTCGCAGGTCTGGCGCATTTTCCCATGCCTTGGTATTTTTTGAGCGGCGCCGGGGTGCGGCTTGAGTGGAGGGCCGAGAGGCTTCTCTGTCGCGGCCACGGGGTGGCCAATCGGCCGCATCATGCACCGATGATGTAGGTTTAGGTGCTTCCTCCTCTAGTCGGGGTAGCAACCTGCGCTTTGGGTAGCTCTTGGAGGGGCGTTCGAGTTCATACTCTTCGGCCGCAAGGACTTCAGTCCATCTGTTGGGTAGCAAATCTTGATCAGCTCTAAGTTGTTGCTGTTTTTTCTTGAGGCTGCTCGCCGTGGCCATAAGCCTGCGTTTGAAACGCTCTTGTTCGACGGGATCCTCCGGCACGACAAATTCATCGTCGTCGAGGCTTGCCTCGTCTTCGGAGGGAGGCATATAATTATCGTCCTCGACCTCTCTGTCTGCCGCTCTCTCATGAGGGCTGGCTTCTCCATCCTCCTATGCTGAATCTTGCTGGAGGTGGTTGTCTTCGGCACTGTCCGGGGTGTTATTATCTCCCGTGCCGGAATCACCGTTTTTGCTTTGGCGGGATTTAGAGCGGCGCCGCTGACGCCGGTGCTTAGGCTGCTTCTTGGAGGGGTCATCCTCCATTGTTCCATCGCCATTGCCTTCTTTTGGGGTGTCCACCATGTATATATCATACGACGAGGTGGCTTTCCAGTGCCCTATAGGCGCTGGTTCTTGATCGTCTCCTGCATCGGCGTCCATACCGTCGATGTCTTCGGAGTCGAAGTCGAGCATGTCGGTTAAATCATCGACAGTGGCTACGAAGTGGGTGGTGGGTGGGCTTTGAATTTCTTCATCATCCGCATCCCAAGCTTGCTGACCATAGTCCGGCGAGGGCTCTCCTAAAGAGAGAGACTTTGGTGAATTCAGAATATCGCCGAAGGGCGAGTGCTGAAAGATGTCCGCGGTGGTGAACTCCATGATCGGAGCCCAATCGGGTTTGATCGGTAGGGGCACGGAGGGCTCGGAGTCTGGAGAGGAGTCCGGCTCCTTGGAGTCACGGGCTTCGCAGAGAATAGGGCTGGTGTTCGGCTCGATCGCCGTAGAGATTGCAGCCCCCGAGGTGGTGTCCAACCACCCATCCTTGATTGGTGTGGTCGGCTCCGAGCCAAGGGTCGGAGCGGACACAGGTGCGGCCTCCAGGGCACTGTTCGGCGGCAGAGCTAGATCATGCCCATCGTGACAGTACGGCATGCTCGGCTGCGACTCGAATGCGTCGAAGATCAAGTCTTCGCGGAGGTCCGCTGTGTAGTTTAACTTCCAAATCTGACCTGACGGCCAGGGGCGTAGCTTTCGATCTGCTCCAGATGGCCAAGCGAATTCGCCCGCAGTGCAAAGCCGCCGAATACGAAGATCTGTCCGGGGAGAAAGGTCTCACCCTGGATCACTTTGTTGTTAATGATCGGAGAAGCCATTGGGCCTAAAAGTGACGACACAAAGGAACTCTCAATGAAAGCACCAATGTCGGTGTCAAAACCGGCGGATCTCGGGTAGGGGGTCCCGAACTGTGCGTCTAGGTGGATGGTAACAGGAGGCAAGGGACACGATGTTTTACCCAGGTTTGGGCCGTCTTGATGGAGGTAAAACCCTACGTCCTGCTTGATTAATATTGATGATATGGGTAGTACAAGAGTAGATCTACCACGGGATCAGAGAGGCTAAACCCTAGAAGCTAGCCTATGGTATGATTGTTGTTCGTCCTACGGACTAAAACCCTTCGGTTTATATAGACACCGGAGGGGGCTAGGGTTACACAGAGTCGGTTACAATGGTAGGAGATCTACATATCTGTATCACCAAGCTTGCCTTCCACGCCAAGGAAAGTCCCTTCCGGACACGGGACGAAGTCTTCAATCTTGTATCTTCATAGTCCAGGAATCCGGCCGAAGGTATAGTCCGGCTATCCGGACACCCCCTAATCCAGGACTCCCTCATGTCCTCTTTCTTTATCGGGGACGGTGAAGAGCCGCGTCCCGTCCATCGCCGCCTCAGCTCGTTTCGACATGCGTCCAGGCTGACGAGGCGTGCAGCGCCACGCTGGCTGGCTGGCGGCTGTGCTGGTGCGGTGAAAGAGTCTTCACGAGGATATGCATGCCACCACACAGGTGCTTGGTTGGTTGGCCTAGAAGTCGCATGCTGGCACGCAAGTGTGTGCTTAGTTGGTAGGCCGGTCGCCACGTCGGAACGGGCGCGGGGCAGCGAAGATTTGGTAAGTGCGGGCCTGGCTTTGGCCCCGTAGATGCCCCCAACAAGGCCCTTGCCGGGATCTCATGGGCATCCCCGGCAAGGATCTTGCCGGGGCGGAGTTACGGGCGTCCCCGGCAAGGGCCTTGCCGGGGTCTTTGGTCGTCCCCGGCGAGATCCTACCGGGGGTCCTTGTCTTCTAGTTCTCATCTAGGCTCGCAGGCCTTTGGTTCCCACAAACATATGCATGCCTCCATGCAGGTGCTCCCGAGCCTTAGTCTTGACATTTGTCGATGGCGTCATAACTCTCAAGCTCAAGGGTGGCGGTCTTGCTGGCGTTGGGCAAGTTGCCCTGGCAAGGCTCTTGCCAGGGCCATGTAGGCCATCCCGGCAAGGGCCCTTGCCAGGGGAAGCCCATCTTGTCTCTTCACTCTTCATGCTTCTCGCTTGGGTGCTACCTCGGCAGCCTTGTATCTTTGCTCCCTCTGCCCTGCCAAGCTCAGCCGCAGGTGTGGCTACGACTACCCGTGCACAAGTAGAGGGGTATAGAAGGGCCCCTACTTTTGTACACCGACACCTACATTATATTGATGAACTGGAGCTAGTTCTGTATCGCCCTAGGTTATAACTGTCTCATGATGAATATCATCCAACAAGTCACCAATCCAATGCCTACGAATTTATCTTATATTGTTCTTGCTAAGTTACTACTGCTATCATTACTATTGCACTTGTTACAAAACTACGGCTATCACTATTACCGTTACCATTGCTACTGCTACTATTATCAAAACTATCATATTACTTTGCTACTGATCATGTTGCTGCAGACAATTAATCTCCAGGTGTGGTTGAATTGACAACTCAACTGCTAATACCTTCAAATATTCTTTGGCTCCCCTTGTGTCTAATCTATAAATTGAAGGGAACATGCCCTAGAGGCAATAATAAAGTTGTTATTTATATTTCCTTATATCATGATAAATGTTTATTATTCATGCTAGAATTGTATTAACCGAAAACTTAGTACATGTGTGAATACAGAGACAAAAAGAGTGTCCCTAGTATGCCTCTACTTGACTAGCTCGTTAATCAAAGATGGTTAAGTTTCCTAGCCATAGATGTGTTGTCATTTGATGAATGGGATCACATCATTAGAGAATGATGTGATGGACAAGACCCATCCGTTAGATTAGCACTATGATCGTTTAGTTTATTGCTATTGCTTTCTTCATGACTTATACATGTTCCTATGACTATGAGATTATGCAACTCCCGATATCGGAGGAACACTTAGTGTGCTATCAAACGTCACAACATAACTGGGTGATTATAAAGATGCTCTACAGGTGTCTTCGATGGTGTTTGTTGAGTTGGCATAGATCGAGATTAGGATTTGTCACTCCGAGTATCGGAGAGGTATCTTTGGGCCCTCTCGGTAATGCTCATCACTATAAGCCTTGCAAGCAAAGTGACTAATGAGTTAGTTGCAGGATAATGCATTATGGAACAAGTAAAGAGACTTGCGGGTAACGAGATTGAACTAGGTATGATGATACCAATGATCGAATCTCGGGCAAGTAACATACCGATGACAAAGGGAACAACGTTTGTTGTTATGCGGTTTGACCGATAAAGATCCTCATAGAATATGTAGGAACCAATATGAGCATCCAGGTTCCGCTATTGGTCATGTCTACATAGTTCTCGAACCCGTAGGGTCCGCACGCTTAATGTTCGATGATGATTTATATTATGAGTTATGTGATTTGATGACCGAAGTTTGTTCGGAGTCCCGGATGAGATCACGGACATGACGAGGAGTCTCAAAATTGTCGAGAGATAAAGATCGATATATTGGAAGGTTATATTCGGACACCAGAATGGTTCTGAAGTGTTTCGGGTATTTTCCGGAGTACCGGGAGGTTACCGGAACCCCCGGGGAGAGTAATGGGCCTTAATGGGCTTAGGGGAAAGGAGAGAGGGGCCTCAAGGGGTGGCCGCGCGCCCCCCATGGGCTGGTCCGAATTGGACTAGGAGGGGGCGGCGCCCCCCTCCGTCCTTCCCCTTCCCTCCTTCTCCTAGTTGGAATAGGAAAGGGGGGGGCAAATCCTACTTGGACCGGGAGTCCAAGTAGGACTCCTCCATATGGCGCGCCCCCCTATGGCCGGCCTCCTCTCCTCCTCCCTTTATATACGTGGGAGGGGGCACCCCAAAGATACACCAAAGATTCTCTTAGCCGTGTGCGGTGCCATCCTCTACAGAAACACACCTCGGTCATATCGTTGTAGTGATTAGTGTCGATGTCAAAACCGGTAGATCTCGGGTAGGGGGTCCCGAGCTATGCGTCTAAGGATCAAAGGTAATAGCAGACAGGGACACAGTGTTTACCCAGGTTCGGGCCCTCTTGATGGAGGTAATACCCTACGTCCTTCTTGATTGACTTTGATGAGTGTAGGGGTTACAAGAGTTGATCTACCATGAGATCGTAATGCCTAAACCCTAGACGTCTAGCATGTATGATTATGATTGCCCTTATGGACTAAACCCTTCAGTTTATATAGACACTAGAGGGGGCTAGGGTTGTACAAAGTCGGTTTACAGAGAAAGGAATCTTCATATTCACACACCAAGCTTGCCATCCACGCAAATGAGGGTCCCATCCGGACACGGGGACAAGTCTTCCATCTTGTATCTTCATGGACCATCAGTCCGGCCCACATCACACAGTCCGGACGCCCGAGGACCCCCTAATCCTGGACTCCCTCAGTAGCCCCTCAACCAGGCTTCAATGTTGATGTGTCCGGCGTGCAGATTGTCTTCGGCATTGCAAGGCGGGTTCCTCCTCCGAATACTTCAAAGTAGTTGATCAACGAGAACTAGGTCCGGATCTGTTTAACAAGTTAACTCTCCAACCATAAAGGCATAATACTTAAAATAAGGTATATCCATCGACAGCTTTTTCGGGCAAAACGTCATGCTTAGCTCTGCTATTATTTCGAATCATTTTTGGGGCTTCCCGCTTTGCGTTTTAACACGCAACTCCTATCGACATGTCTTGTCAAAACAGAGATCGTGTCCCCTTATTGCGGGATTCTCATCAATGCGAGTTTTGGTAATCCAACCATGTTGTTCGCACGACCCCTTAGGAATAGGCGAGTTTTTAGGATAAAAAAGGGGGGACGCTTGATATTCGCAGTCCATATAAGTGGATACTCTACCCTCAAAAACTGTTGTGATCCCCTATACTTGTGGGTTATCAATGCACTATCTTGAGATGGTCCCCAAACAAAGGGTGCATTCGTCTTACTCAAAGCATGTAAAGGAGAAGCAATGGTGCTAAAATCCTTACCAAATCTACGGTAGAAACCGGCTAAACCAAGGAAGCTACGCACTTGTTGCAAGTTGGTTGGTTGGGGGCAAGTTTTCGTAGCATTGATCTTAGATTCATCAACATGAACACCCTTAGAAGACACAACAAAACCCAAGAAAACAAGCTTATCAACACCAAAAAGGCATTTGTCCATATTAGTATAAAGGCACTCTTTCCTATGGGTTTGCAACACGGTTCTAGGATGGTTGACATGGTCTTTGAGAGATTTGCTAAACACAAGAATATTGTCAAAATAGACCATAAAAAATACACCAATATAGGGTCGAAGAACAAAATGCATGACTCGCATGAAAGTACCTGGTGCTTCGGATAAACCCATTGGCATAACATGCCATTCATATAAGCCAAATTTGGTCTTAAATGTGGTTTTCCATTCATCACCTTCTTGGATGCGTATTTGATAGTAGCCACTTTTAAGATTAATTTTAGAGAAAATGGTGGCTCCGCTAAGCTCATCTAGCATATCATCTAGGCGTGGAATGGGGTAACGATAATGCACGGTAATAGCGTTGATAGGACAACAATCGGAACACATGCGATATGGACCATCTTTCTTGGGAACAAGGATTACTGGTACGACACAAGGGCTCAAACTTTCTCGAACATGGCCGTTGTCGATGAGTTGCTGTACTTTTCGTTGGATCTCCTTAGTTTCCTCGGGGTTGACGCGGTAGGGAGCCTTGTTAGGAAGGGGTGCTCCAGGGACGAGATCGATTCGGTGCTCGATGCCTCATAGTGGAGGTAGACCCGGAGGTAGCTCGTCGGGAAAAACGTCTTGGAATTCCTGCAATAGAGAAGATAACACTAAATTAAAGGAAGATTGTGAGAGGTGTTAGCTTTTGGTGCCTCGTCTTTGCACAAAAGGACATAGTACATGACACTTGATGGGTTCTCACACACTTCTCTCATCTCACTTTTGGTGGCAAATAGGACTAGATTTTTCTTGTCGCTCATTGTGGAGGCACTCAATTTGGGCTTTTGGATCTCACTCTCTTTTTGGTGGTTCGTTCTCTCACTATTCTCTACATGATGGGTGGCTTCCTTGTCGGCGATCACTTGGCTTGGAGACATAGGTCGGAGTATGTACTCCTTTCCCATCATCTTGAAGCTATAGTGATTTGTTCGCCCGTTGTGGATGACACCTCGATCAAATTGCCATGGTCGCCCAAGAAGAAGGTGGCAAAAGGACATTGGAACGACATCACACTCCAAAGTGTCTTCGTAAGCTCCGATCTTGCAGGAAACTTGTACCCTATGCTCGACTTGGATAGTGCCGGAGTCGCTTAGCCATTGAACCTTGTTGGGGTGCGGGTGCTTCATCTTGACCAATTGGATCTTGGAGCATAGTTCTTCACTTGCTAAGTTATGGCAACTCCCTCCATCAACGATGACCTTCACGTACCTTCCATTGATGCCGGCCTTGGTATGGAAGATATTGTTGGGGAACGCAATAATTTCAAAAAAAATCCTATGCACACGCAAGATCTATCATGGTGATGCATAGCAACAAGAGGGGAAGAGTGTTGTCCACGTACCCTCGTAGACCATAAGCGCAAGTGTTATGACAATGCGGTTGATGTAGTCGTACGTCTTCACGATCCGACTGAACCTAGTACCGAAAGTACGACACCTCTGCGATCTACACACGTTCGGCTTGGTGACGTCCCACGAACTCTCGATCCAGCTGAGTGTCGAGGGAGAGCTTCGTCAGCACAACAACGTGATGACGGTGATGATGAAGCTACCGGCACAGGGCTTCGCCTAAGCACTACGACGATATGTCCAAGGTGGATTATGGTGGAGGGGGGCACCGCACACAACTAAGGGATCAATGATCAACTTGTGTGTTCTAGGGTGCCCCCTGCCCTTGTATATAAAGGATCAAGGGGGAGGCAGGCCGGCCCTTGGGGCGCGCCAAGGAGGGGAGGAGTCCTCCTCCTAGTAGGAGTAGCACTCCCCCTTTCCTAGTCCAACTAGGAGGAGGAAGGGGGAAGGAAAGAGAGGGAGAGAGGGAGGGAAAGATGGGGCGGCGCCCCCCCTCCTTGTCTAATTCGGACTCCCAAGGGGGGCGGCCAGCCCTAAGTACCCTTCCTCTCTCTCTCTCACAAGGCCCATGTTGGCCCATTAGATCCCCGGGGGTTTCGATAACCCCCCGGCACTCCGATAATTATCCGGTGACCCCTGGAACTCATCCGGTGTCCGAATATAGTCATCCAATCTATCAATCTTTATGTCTCGACCATTTCGAGACTCCTCGTCATGTTCGTGATCACATCCGGGACTCCAAACTATCTTCGGTACATCAAAACACATAAACTCGTAATACCGATCATCACCGAACGTTAAGCGTGCGGACCCTACGGGCTCGAGAACTATGTAGACATGACCGAGACTCATCTCCAGTCAATAACCAATAGGGGAACCTGGATGCTCATATTGGTTCCTACATATTCTATGAAGATCTTCATCAGTCAAACCACACAAGAACATACGTTGTTCCCTTTGTTATCGGTATGTTACTTGCCCGAGATTCGATCGTCGGTATCTCAATACCTAGTTCAATCTCGTTACCGGCAAGTCTATTTACTCGTTCCGTAATGCATATCACATAACTAACTCATTAGTCACATTGCTTGCAAGGCTTATAGTGATGTGCATTACCGAGAGGGCCTAGAGATACCTCTCCGATACTCGGAGTGACAAATCCTAATCTCGATCTATGCCAAATCAACAAACACCATCGGAGACACCTATAGAGCATATTTATAGTCACCCAGTTATGTTGTGACGTTTGATAGCACACTAAGTGTTCCTCTGGTATTCGGGAGTTGCATGATCTCATAGTCATAGGAACATGTATAAGTTATGGAGAAAGCAATAGCAACAAACTAAACGATCATCATGCTAAGCTAACGGATGGGTCAAGTCAATCACATCATTCTCTAATGATGTGATCTCGTTAATCAAATGACAACTCGTGTCTATGGTTAGGAAACACAACCATCATTGATTCAACAAGCTAGTCAAGTAGAGGCATACTAGTGACACTCTGTTTGTCTATGTATTCACACATGTACTAAGTTTCCGGTTAATACAATTCTAGCATGAATAATAAACATTTATCATGATATAAGGAAATATAAATAACAACTTTATTATTGCCTCTAGGGCATGTTTCCTTCAGATATGGCATCTTTGGTCTTCTTCTTGTTCATGTTGAAATGTCAATACCTTGGAGACAACAAGAGCGGGGCTCGAATCTTCGTCACAAAAGACTTGATCATCTTCATCCTCATTCACTTGCCGGTGCATGGCCACATTCTCAAGAGCTTCCATTTATCCTTCACTCATGGAGTCATATGTACCATCGTCGTTGAAGATCATGGTGTGTTTATTGGTACAGTCAAAGGACTTGTGGCCTTGGCCGCCGCATGTGAAGCATTTGAAGTAACTTGTCTTGATGGTATCATCGGTTGGAGTAGATGATGATGAAGCTCTTGGATTGAAGTTTCTTGTAGTAGGAGGACGACTTGAGGTTGTTGTAGTTTTTTGGTAGCTTGACTTGTCGTCGTTGCTTGTAGAAGGCTTCCTTGAGGTAGAAGGTGTTGGAGTCGTTGAAGCTTGGGTGTTGGAGAAGCCATAGGACTTGGATGAGAACTGGGCATACTTGAAGTCATCTTGCACTTGACGTTCTGCCTTGGTAGCTTGGTGCACTAGCTCGATGAGGTTCGAGTATGGTTGGAAGTCGGCGACCTTCTTGATAGGATGATTGAGTCCATTCAAGAAATGTGTCGTATTTTGCTCATCATCTTCCATGACATTGGATCGTATCATGACAATCTCCATTTCCTTGTAGTACCCTTCAATGCTTTTGGTTCCTTGCTTGAGTAGTTGGAGTTTCTTGAAGAGGTCGCGATTGTAGTAGGTTGGGATGAAACATGCTCTCATGACATCCTTCATTTATGCCCGAGTTGTGATGGGTGGTTCACCTCTTGCCTCTCGGTGCTCAATGACTTGTTCCCACCAAATGAGGATGTAATCTTGGAACTCAAGGGATGCCATCGCGATCTTCTTCTCTTCCTCATAGTTGTGCAAGAGGAAGATTTTGTCAACCTTCAATGCCCATGAAAGGTACTCTTCGGGATCATTGCTTCCGGTGAATTTGGGCATGGTGAAGCTTGCCATAGTGTTGCTCTTCATTGCGTTGGGGTCGGGGATGATGACATCCTTGATGAGGAGGATTGTCTCCCTCAACTTGCTCTTTTCTTGGAGGATTTCCATTGTCTTCTTGCTCTAGATGAACTTGAGGTTCTTGTCGAGCTTGTGTAGGAGCTTAAGGAACTTGACGATGCACTCTTGATTGATAAATCCTCTCTTGAACTTCATCGCGAAGCGCTTCTTGGTGCTCGTGATTTTGCCGGTTTCATGTGGCTACGACTCGACTTGAATCTCAAAGGGCACGTTGCGCCTCAAGTGCTTGAGCTTGTCGCCGTTGTTGTTCTTGACGTTGTGCATCGGCATCTTGTGCATCTTGGTGTTGTCGTGCTTGCTCTTCCTCTTCTTGTTGGCATTGGCGTTGCCGTTCTTGTGCTTGCACAAAAGTAGCTTAGTTTTGACGGTGTCGTTGTTCCTGCGCGCGAAGTTGCCCTTGAGAGATGCCATAGATGTGTCGAAGTATGTCGGCATCCTGGTGAACGGGGGTCCCCAGACTTGCCTGCCTGCGGCCCGCGGCATGGCTCCACCAGCGGCCCTATACGGCCCATCTTCACCAGCAAACACTCAAGCCCTTCGCGAGGCGGACGACACAAGACCTCCTCGGGGCAGCTTCACCAGGCAAGCTCGCGAGGGGCGGAGAGATCAAGGCAAGGGACACCTCGCGAAGTTTCTGTGATGCAAGCCATGAAGACTGGAGCCAGGCGGGCACCAGCGCGTGCAGTGTCCTTGTTTCCTCTTTGGTGCTAAAGAGGCAAGCACATGCGAGGAGTCCCGAGGCATCAGGCAAAGGTTTCCATATCGGTGCAACGAGACCAAGACTGCTACCTCTTGAGCACCGCGTTGGTTTTCCCTTGAAGAGGAAAGGGTGATGCAGCAAAGTAGCGTAAGTATTTCCCTCAGTTTTTGAGAACCAGGGTATCAATCCAGTAGGAGACTACACGCAAGTCCCTCGTACCTGCACAAACAAAAGAACCTCGCAACCAACACGATAAAGGGGTTGTCAATCCCTTCACGATCACTTATGAGAGTGAGGTCTGATAGAGATAATAATAATAAGATAAATATTTTTGGTATTTTTATGATATAGATTGAAAGTAAAGATTGCAAAATAAAATAGATTGGAAACTTATATGATAAAATATAGACTCGGTGGCCATCGGTTTCACTCGTGGCTTCTCTCAAGATAGCATAAGTATTATGGTGGGTGAACAAATTACTGTCGAGCAATTGATAGAAAAGTGCATAATTATGAGAATATCTAGGCATGATCATGTATGTAGGCATGACGTCTGCGACAAGTAGACCGAAACGATTCTGCATCTACTACTATTACTCCACACATCGACTGCTATCCAACATGCATCTATAGTATTAAGTTCATAAGAACAGAGTAACGCATTAGGCAAGATGACATGATGTAGAGGGGTAAACTCAAGCAATATGATATAAACCCCATCTTTTTATCATCGATGGCAACAATGCAATACGTGCCTTGCTGCCCCTGCTATCACTGGGAAAGGACACCGCAAGATTGAACCCAAAGCTAAGAACTTCTCCCATTGCAAGAAAGATCAATCTAGTTGGCCAAACCAAACTGATAATTCGAAGAGACTTGCAAAGATAACTAATCATACATAAAAGATTTCAGAGAAGAATCAAATATTGTTCATAGATAAACTTGATCATAAACCCACAATTCATCGGATCTCGACAAACACACCGCAAAAAGAGTTACATCAAATAGATCTCCAAGAAGATCGAGGAGAACATTGTATTGAGATCCAAAGCGAGAGAAGAAGCCATCTAGCTAATAACTATGGACCCGAAGGTCTGTGGTAAACTACTCACACATCATCGGAGAGGCTATGGTGTTGATGTAGAAGCACTCCGTGATCGATTCCCCCTCTGACGGAGTTCCGGAAATGGCCCCAAGATGGGATCTCTTGGGTACAGAAGGTTGCGGCGGTGGAAATAGTGTTTCGTGGTGCTCCTGGATGTTTTCAGGGTATGTGGACATATATAGGAGGAAGAAGTAGGTCGGTGGAGCCACGAGGGGCCCATGAGGGTGGGGGCGTGCCTCCCTGCCTTGTGGACTCCTCGTTGATTTCTTGACGTCCACTCCAAGTCCTCTGGATCACATTTATTCCAAAAATAACTCTCCCGAAGGTTTCATTCCGTTTGGATTCCGTTTGATATTCCTTTTCTGCGAAACACTGAAATAGGCAAACAAAAAGCAATTTCCACTGGGCCTTGGGTTAGTAGGTTAGTCCCAAAAATAATATATAAGTGTATAAATAAGCCCTTTAACATCCAAAACAGATAATATAATAGCATGGAACAATCAAAAATTATAGATACGTTGGAGACGTATCAAAGACCAGCAGGACGGCGGGACGGAGGTCACTGTGGAGCCCAAGACAGCGTCACCACCAGAGCCTTTGGCAGGCGAAGACCACCTGTAGTCAGGATAACTTGTACTAGTTGTGTCCCTTCGAATTTGGCCGTTGTGGGATCCCTTCCCGCTCAATATTTGGGGAGAGGACCAGGGCCTCTATAAATAGGACTATCCACCACGGTAGAAGGCAAGTCAGATTGGATCCAGATCATCCTCAACCACTCAAGCCCAAGACTATTCATCCTCAGCCCAAGAGGCAATCCACCACACCACACTGGAGTAGGGTATTACACCACATCAGTGGCCCGAACCAGTATAAACTCTTGTGTCTCTTGTTCTTTGGGTTCGTCGAGCTAGGCTGTGACATCATGATCTGCGCGAGCTAGAGAGGGGGGAGAGATCTTCGTGCGCACCCCAGTGTTCGAACCTCAAGGGTTTTGCCGGAACCCGAAATCCGACATTTGGCGCACCGGGTAGGGGTGCGCTGAAGCTTTGCCCCCCGATGGCCTCGCCTCTCCGACCGGCTCTCATGGACACCGCCGCTTCTCCGACTGGATCGACGGGTGCCCTCCGCAGCGCCGTGGGGCTCCGGGTATTCACCCTCGCCTTGCGGCGGGTGCGGTGGCCGCACAAGTTCAGGCCGGAGATGTTTCCCCGTTACAATGGTGCGGCGGATCCGGCGGCCTTCCTGCTGGCGTACGAGGAGGCCGTTCTGGAGGCCGGGGTGACGATAAGGTCATGGCCAACTGGCTCCCAATGGCCCTCACTGGCGTGCCGCGCGCCTAGCTCCTTCATCTGCCGGAATCTTCTGTGGCCTCCTGGGGGAGGCTGCGCGACCTCTTCATCACGCACTTCGGGGGACCAGCACCCTCCATCGTCGCGGCTCTCCTCGGTGGCTCGCAGGCGCCACCCTCGGACCGTCACACCAAGACATTTTTTCGCCAGATCGGCGCCGCCACCACGCGGCAGGGGGCTCCCCCGGGTTGGGCGGGGCCCAAGGCCGACCTGACCTTTGACTCAGGGGATCACCCAGTCACCACCGCCGGTTCAGGCATGCTCCCGATGCTTTGCACGCCCACCATCTGTAGCGTAGCTATTACCAAGACCCTCATCGACGGTGGCGCCGGCCTCAACGTGCTCTCCGTGGAGGCTTTTAGCCTCCTTCACGTACCACTTGAGCGGCTCCGCCCCAGCAAGCCCTTCTTCGGAGTTGGCGGCGGCTCCTCCAACCCCCTGGGGCAGATCCGTCTCCCCGTGACCTTCGGCACACGCGAAAACTACCGCATCGAGCTAATCGACTTCGACATCGCCCGCATCGACTTACTGTACAACGCCATCCATGGGTACCCAGCGCTGGCCCAATTCATGGCGGCTACTCATCCTGCCTACAACCTCATGAAGATGCCAGGGAGCAAGGGCGTCCTCATCGTGGCCGGAGACACCAAGGAAGCCTTGGCGCTCCTCAAACTCGACTTAAGGGTCGTGGTGGCAGCTTGCCCGGACGGCAAGGCCGTGCCCAGGACCAAGGGGGTTGCGCCGACCAAGAAGAAGCAGCTATTCACTCAAGGTCAAGCCAAGACGAAGCAGATACTAGTTGACGAGGACGGGGCCTCTGGCGCCACCTTTACTATAGGCACCAACCTTGTCCCAGATCATGAAAGGGAGTTGGTGGACTTCTTGCAGGCGCACAAGGAAGTATTCGCCTGGGAGCCCAAGCAGTTGGTTGGGGTCCCGAGAGGAGTGATTGAGCATCAGCTGAGGGTATGCCCCAACGTGCGCCCTGTGAAGCAGAGGGCAAGGCGACAGTCCACGGAGAAGCAGTCCTTCATCATTCAGGAAACCCGCAAGCTGGAGGCAGCAGGTGTCATTTGCGAGGTCTGGTACCCAGAGTGGCTGGCGAACCCGGTCGTCATGCCGAAGAAAGGAGGGAATGAGCGCATGTGTGTCGACTTCACCAACCTCAACAAGGCTTGCCCTCAAGACCCTTCCCGCTGCCACACATCGACCAGATTGTCGACTCCACCTCCGAGTGTGATCTGCTATGTTTCCTGGATGCGTTCTCAGGCTACCACCAGATCAAGATGGCGGTGGAAGATGTGGAGAAAACGGCTTTCTTGACCCCATGCGGTTTATACTACTACACTTGCATGCCATTCAGACTGCGCAACACAGGAGCGACCTTCCAGCGACTAATGCACATCGCCTTGGGGCGGCAGCTCGGGAGAAACGCTGAGGCCTACGTCGACGACATTGTGGTGAAGTCTCGGGAGGCGAGAACTTTGATTCAGGACCTAGAGGAGACCTTCGCGAGCCTGCGCCAGGTGGACTTGCGACTCGACCCGGAGAAATGCATGTTTGGTATCCCTTCCGGCAAGCTGCTGGGCTTCCTCGTGTCCCACAGGGGGATCGAGGCCAACCCGTAGAAGGTCAAGGCAATCGAATACATGAGCCCACCACAAAACCTCAAGGAGATGCAGAAGCTTGCAGGCTATGTGACTTCGCTGGGGCACTTCATCTCCAAGTTGGGGGAGCGCGCCTTGCCGTTCTTCAAGCTGATGAATAAGAAGGGTCCGTTCGAGTGGACCGCCAAAGCCGAACTGGCATTTCAAGACCTCAAGATATACTTGACCAGCCCGCCGGTGATGGTGGCGCCTCGTCCTCTCGAGCCCTTGGTACTCTAACTGTCTGCCACACCCCACTCCGCTAGCGCGGCGCTGGTGGCCCTCAGAGAGGAGCCCCAGGTCAAGGGCCTGCCAAATGGAGCCGCCAAGCCGGATGAGGCAGCAAAACACTAAGGCGATGCTCCTGAGACAACGGCTGCCCCGGCTAGTCATCAAGCCCCTGAAGCTGGGGACCCACAGGAAACACCTCAGCCCCCGGGAGCCAAAAACTCCGTCAGCTCTCCCGCCCTTGTCGAGCACCCAGTGTACTTCGTCAGCACAGTGCTACGAGATGCGAGAGCACGATACCCCATGCCTCAGAAGCTTTTGCTCGCGCTCCTGGTGGCCTCGCATAAGCTGTGCCACTACTTCCAGGGTCACCCCATGAAGGTCGTCTCAGCTTACCCATTGGAGAGAGTGCTCAGGAGCCCCAATGCTGCGGGAAGGGTCACCGAATGGAGCATCGAGCTGCAAGCGTTTGACTTGGAGTTCAGCACAACTAGGGTCATCAAGGGGGTTGCACTCGCCGACTTTGTGGCGGAATGGACCGACACTCCGGAACTCGAAGTAGGCGAAAACTGATCCCTCTCACTAGGGAGTGAAGCGCCGGATGGATGGGTCATGTACTTCGATGGCACGTTCGCACGCCAGGGCGTGGGGGCTGGAGCCGTGCTCATCTCGCCCACTCAGGACAAACTTTACTATGCCGTGCAGCTCTGCTTCCAACGGGGCGAGAAGGTCTCCAACAACATCGCAGAGTACGAGGGTCTCATCGCCGGCCTCAAGGCTGAGGTGGCCCTGGGGGTGAAACGCCTCACTATCAAGGGAGACTCGCAGCTCCTCGTCAACTTCTCCAACAAGGTGTACGAGCCAAAGGATGATCACATGGAGGCGTACCTCACGGAGGTACGCAAAATGGAGAAGAAGTTCCTAGGCCTGGAGCTACAGCATGTGCCTCGTGGCACCAACAAGGAGGCTGACGACATCGCCAAAAGAGCATCCAAGCGGCTACCCCAAGAGCCTGGCGTCTTCGATGAGCGGCTCTTCAAGCCTTCGGCAGAACCTCCACCTGCGGAGCCAGCGCCACCTCAGGAGGAACTCCCCCAGCCACCAGCCTCGGGAGCCCCCGCCTGCGGCCCGACCTCAGGAGTACGCCTCCTCTTAGCGCTCGAGCCTCAGGAGGGGTGCTGGATCGAGGAGTTCAAGGCATACCTGACACAAGGCACGTTGCCGGAGAGGGAAGAAGATGCGGAGCGTGTGGCCCGGCAGGCTATGGCGTACTGCATTCAGGACGGTGAGCTATACAGGAAGCGTCCAGATGATGTTTCTCTATGATGCATTTCCAGGGAATCGGGAAATGACCTGTTGGCTGACATACATGGCGGAGACTGTGGGCACCACTCGTCGTTGCGCACCCTAGTCTGCAAGGCTTTCCGCAGCGGGTTCTACTGGCCCACGGCACTCAACGACGCGGTCGAGCTGGTGAAATCCTGCGAGGCCTACCAATTCCACGCCAAGCAGATCCACCAGCCGGCTCAGGGCCTCCAGACTATCCCGCTCTCATGGTCGTTCGCGGTCTAGGGGATGGATATCCTAGGCCCGTTCCCTCGAGCGCTTGGAGGTTACCACTACCTCTATGTCGCCATCGACAAATTCACCAAGTGGGCGGAAGTGGAAGCCATCCGCACCATCCCAGCCGGGTTAGCAGTCAAGTTTGTCAAGGGCCTTGTAAGCCGATTTGGGGTCCCTAATCGTATCATTGCCGACAACGGCTCACGGTTCACTAGCAATCTCTTCAAAACATATTGTGCTAACCTTGGAACGCAGATCTGCTATGACTCCGTGGCGCACCCCAGGAGCAACGGCCAGGACGAACGTGCCAACGCGGAAGTCCTGGGGGGTCTCAAGACTAGGACCTTCAAGAAGAAGCTTGAGGCCTGCAGCAGGGGCTCGCACGATGAGCTCTAGTCCGTGTTGTGGTCCATCCGCACCACCACCACTAGGCCGACAGGCGAGACCATGTTCTTCCTCATCTATGGAGCAGAAGCGGTTCTCCCACACAAGGTCAGACATCGCTCCGCGCGGGTCCTGACATTTGATGATACGCAGCAGGACGCCATGCGGGGGATGGACCTCGTGTTGGGGGAGGAACGCTGCCGTGAAGCCTCACTCTGAGCTGTGAGGTACCAGCAGGCGCTGCGGCGATACCACTACCGCAGCATCCGCTCCAGGACGCTCGAGGTGGGTGATCTTGTCCTAAGGCGGGTGCTCTCCAGGGAAAGGTTGCACAAGCTCTCGCCCATGTGGGAGGGCCCGTTTCGGGTTGCCCACGTCTCCAGGCCTGGCGCCGCGTGCCTAGAGACGTGGGACGGGATCCCCATCCAGAACGCCTGGAACATCCAGCACCTCCGGAAGTTCTACCCATGAAGCAAGGCCCAGTGCCTGTGAAGATCTCCGCTTGTGACACTCTCACATAATAATGAGTGGGGATGTACATGCTCCGGAGTCTCAGGAGTGCCACGCTCGGGCCTCGGGGGCTCCCTCCCACGTCCTAGTTGCAACACTTAGCTCCGCGCTGGTGAGAAGACAAGAAGACTAGACTAGGTGCCGGACACGGCTTTTCATTTGCTTTCCGCAGTTGGCTTGCCCCTTTTTAGTGAGAATTTGCTTTCTGGCGTTCCTTGCTGGCCTGGTTCCATTGCCTTTTTGCCTCTTTTTCTGCCCTTGGTTCCTCGTTTTTGACCCGTACTCTCCCTCGCATGCCTCGCGAGGGGGCTAGACAGGTGCCCTTGTGAGCGTTTTCCTGTTCTTTGCAAGGCACCCTCGCTTGAGCTCGCAAGCTGGCGCACCCCTCTCAACCCGTCCCCCCGGGTACCGCGATGCGAAGCTCTAGGTCATGGCCGGCAGTGCCTGCGACCAGGATTTAGAAGAATAAGAATTTCTTAATGATTTTTTGCAGTTCCCAGACGCCTTCTGGGCATAGGAGGCCTCGCCAGGCACGGGGGAATGCGCGCCTCGTGAGGCGGAAACTACTCCAGGTGCATCAAGCTAAGTTATTCCTACACGCTTACCTAAAACATTGACGCTGCAACACGACACAAGAGTGATAAACATAGCACAGCCACTTGGAAATCATAGTTGTTGCACGCCCCAGCGGGGCCCCATACTTGTCTCTGTCTTAATGCAGGAAAGAAAGGAAGAACGAAACAAAAGCGGCATGTGCTCCCGCGGCAGTTCACGAGGATGGGCCCATGGCGCTCTCCTGAGCTCAGCCAGACGCTTCACTGGAGCGTGGCGACGAGACGACCCGCTACCACCTTCGAAGCGGGCGCGGCGGCGTGGTGGCTGGTCGTAGCCGCTGCTGGAGCTGTCGCCAGAAGAAGAGTCGTCGTAGATGGATGAGCCATGGACGGTGCTGAGGGCGAGCCCGCCTTCACTCTCGTCGCAGCCGTCGCCGAGGCTGAGCACCTCACCGCCGTCGTTGTCCTCAGGGCAACACCCGACATGGCGGCCATCTTCCCCGAACACCCTCACATAGAGGGTCGCGTTGCCATCGTACTTGAAGTGGAGGGAGCACTGCCGGCCCAGGCAGCGAGCGCGGGCAAACGTCTGCCAGCCGCGGGCCAGGGCTGCGTTGCCTACGGCGGAGACCTCGACCGCGACCCACAAAGCCTTGCTGCTGCAGCCGTCCGCCTGTAGCCAGAAACCGCCTGAACCCCTGGCTAGCAGCTCGTCGGCAAAGAAGCGCGGGAGCTGAATCCAAGTACTGGTCGGGTTCTCTGACAACACGACCAAACTCCGGCAACACTTCCACCGAGTGGAAGCGTGGCTTGGGGGGCGCGTGACCATGGCGCGCCTCCCTTCATCGATGGGGCTGCCACGACCTGGGCGACTCCCACCGCGCGAAGAGGCGCCACCGCGGCCGCGAGGGGCCGCGACGGGGGTCGTGGTGTGCTTGCGGGGACGGCCACGCCCCCTCTTGGGCTGGGGTGAGCCGGGCCCCTCCTGGCGAGCCTTCCCCTTCTCTGCGGCCGAGAGCCTCTTCGCGGGCCCCATTGATGTCGCTGCTGGCAGTGAAGCGAGGAAGAAGAAGGAGCAGGAGAAGTGAAGGAGGAGATGGGTGACAGGGGCTCCGCCCCCCTCTTCCCATTTATAGCCAAGGGGAGGCCAACCGCTGCCTCCATGATCTAAGGAAATAATGATCTTTTTTGCATGCAGCAAGGACTCGTCAAGTCAGGTAGTTGCCGAGGCAGCATGGGGAAGCGGAGATGCCCATGTCCAATCAGTCGCCACGTGCCAACCGTGGCGCTCCGCACTTTCCCTTTGGCTTCGCCTCGAAGCCAAGTCCGAGCGTGCCTTGGGCCCGGGGGCTACTGTCGGCGTCCTGGGAATGGGGGTCCCTAGACTTGCCTACCTGCGGCCCACGGCGTGGCTCCACCAGCGGCCCTGTACAGCCCATCTTCACCAGCAAACACTCAAGACCCTCGCGAGGGGCCAAGCCTCGCGAGGCGGACGACACAAGACCTCCTCGGGGGCAGCTTCACCAGGCAGGCTCGCGAGGGGCAGAGAGATCAAGGCAAGGGACACCTCGTGAGGTTTCTGTGAAGCAATCCATGACGACTGGAGCCAGGAGGGCGCCAGGCAGGCGCCAGTGCGCGCAGTTTCCTCATTTCCTCTTTTGTGCTAAAGAGGCAAGCGCAGACGAGGAGTCCCGAGGCATCAGGCAAAGGTTTCCATATCGGTGCAACGAGACCAAGACCAGTAGGACGGCGGGATGGAGGTCACCGTGGAGCCCAAGACGGTGTCACCACCAGAGCCTTTGGCAGGCGAAGACCACCTTTAGTAAGGATAACTTGTACTAGTTGTCTCCCTTCAAATTTGGGCGTTGCGGGATCCCTTCCCGCTCAATATTTGGGGAGAGGACTAGGGCCTCTATAAATAGGACTAGCCACCACAGTAGAAGGCAAGTCAGATTGGATCTAGATCATCCTCAACCACTCAAGCTCACCAAGCACAAGAACACCTCTTCTCAGGAGGCTGTTCTTCCCTTGTAACTGTTCATCCTCAGCCCAAGAGGCAATCCACCACACCACACTAGAGTAGGGTATTACACCACATCGGTGGCCCGAACCAGTATAAACTCTTGTGTCTCTTGTTCTTTGGGTTCGTCGAGCTAGGTCGTGACATCATGATCTGCACGAGCAAGAGAGGGGGGAGAGTTCTTCGTGCGCACCTAGTGTTCGAACCTCAAGGGTTTTGCCGGAACCCGAAATCCGACAAAGTAGTCTCTTGTACGTTGCTCGGATTGTCGTAAGTCGGTGGCGAGGTTGTCGATGCGGTCTCCCAAAGCTTGTTGTTCTTGGTGCAACGCTCTTTGTGCACCAAAGAGGTGGCTCTTGGTGATGTAGGAAATCATGTCGTCGTCTTGCTCGATGAAGAGTGGGTTGGTAGAAGTACTTGGCCTATCCATCATTCCAAGCAAATATGTGAGTGGGAGAAAGAGAAGAACTTATACCAAATGTACCTTGACCGATGTTGAAGATGGATCAATGATCACTCAATTGTGTAACAAGGAAATAGCACAATTGGTACCAATCCTTGTAGGTTTCTCACACCTACACAAGTAAAACTTTATGGTGGAGCTCGGTTAGGATGGAGCCACAAAATTTGATGCAATTGTTAGTGAGCTTCAATAATGTTGGAAAAGATTCACAAATTTGCAAATGCAAAAAGTAGACCAATTGCAAAATATGGTACACGCAAATAGATAAATGGGGTCGTGCAACCAAGGAATGAGCCAAAAATGTGGAATCCACAGAAAATGCTCTTGTTGCACAACACTAGAGAGACGCTAGGACGATTGCACAATAGGCGGATACGAAGACTTGTGCACAACCTACTAAGCAAAATGCAACGACTCCTATCCCAAGTATGCTCTATGTATGGTATTCCGATGATATGATCCAAGATGATCGAGTATGACAAACTTAATGTAGTGTGATGCTATGGTTCTTGCTTAAAAGCTCTTTGCTTACCTTTCCCTTGTGCTTAAAAGCTTGTTTGGCTCTTTCTCTTTTGAGCTCTTTATCATGCAAAACTTCATGAACCAAGATAGCAATTGTGTATGCGATGACAACTTTGTGACATAAAATATGATACCAAGATGATATGGTAAGTATGCAATGTGAAGTATGACCACTGATGTGCACAAGTGACGTTGCCGGCAATACTCAAAGGCTAGTCTCGATGGATAATGATACGCAAAATTGGGCTATGGTGGTTATCAATGTAATGGCAAGAATGTATAATGATAGGATATCACGATACCAAGATGAGGTTACCGTTCTTGCATATAGTATGGTGTCAAAATGGTGGAGTGGTCATTGTCGATGACGAGTCCGCGGCGAAGATGAGCGGCGGTGATGTTGTGATACGTCTCCAACGTATCTATAATTTATGAAGTATTCATGCTGTTATTTTATCATTCTTGGATGTTTTACAATCATTTTATAGCAACTTTATATCATTTTTTGGGACTAACCTATTGACGCAGTGCCCAGTGCTAGTTGCTGTTTTTTGCTTGTTTTTTACATCACAGGAAATTAATATCAAACGGAGTCCAAACACCGCGAAACTTTTTGAAGATTTTTTATGGACCAGAACACCCAGGATGGGCCAGAGCGGCACCTGGAGGGTGCCCCGAGGGGGCACAACACCCAGGCGTGCCCAGGTGGGTTGTGCCCACCTCGGGCCTCACGCACCCCCTCTTTACCCTATAAATTCCCAAAAATTCCAGAAACCCTTGGGATGAACCTAGATCAGAAGTTCTGCCACCGCAAGGCTCTGTATCCACAGAAAACCAATCTAGACCCCGTTCCGGCACCCTACCAGAGGGGGAAATCATCACCGGTGGCCATCTTCATCATCCCAGCGGCCACCACGATGAGAAGGGAGTCGTCGACCCTCGAGGCTGAGGGTTTGTACCAGTAGCTATGTGTTTAATCTCTCTCTCTCTCTCGTGTTCTTGAGATGTCATGATATTGATGTATCGCGGGCTTTGTTAATATAGTCGGATCATATGGTGTTTTCCCCTCTCTATCTTGTTGTGATGAATTCAGTTTTTCCCTTTGAGATTTCGTTGTTATTGGATTAAATACTTTTATGGATTTGAGAGCACTTGATATATGTCTTGCATATGAATACTCATGGTGACAATGGGGTATCATATTGATTCACTTGATGTATGTTTTGGAACTCAACTCGCGGATTCCCGAGGTGACATTGGGGTAATCTACGGATAGGGGTTGATGCACATTCTTGTATTTGTTTCTCCGGTAGAAATCTTGGGGCACTCTTTGAGGTTCTTTGTCTTGAGTATTATGAATCTGAAATTATTTGGTGTTATTTTAGTATGAACTCTTGGATAGATCGATCGGAATGAATAGCTTCGAGGTGGTTTTGTACCCTACAAATGATTTCTTCTTATGTTCTCTGCTAGATAGGAACTTTGGAGTGATTCTTCGTTGCATGTTGAGGGACGGTTATATGATCCAATTATATTAGCACTGTCGAGAGATTGCACTAGCAAAAGTACGGATCCTAGGCCTCATTTTTAAGCATTGCAATACCGCTTTTGTGCCCGTTTACTATTTTCTACCTTGTTGTTTTTATTTATTCAGATTATAAAAATATATTTCTACCATCCATATTACACTTTTACCACCATCTCTTCGCCGAACTAGTGCACCTACACAAATTCTTGTATTTGATTGCAGGGTTACTTGAGAGAGACCATCTTCATCCTATGCCTCCCACGGATTGATAAACCTTAGGTCATGCACTTGAGGGAAAATTGCTACTGTCCTACAAAACTCTGCGCTTGGAGGCCCAACACGTGTCTACAAGAATAAAGTTGCGTAGTAGACACCAAGATCTTTTCTGGTGCCGTTGCCGGGGAGGTGAGTGCATGAAGGTATATCTTTAGATGTTGCAATTGAATCTTTTAGTTTCTTGTTTTATCACTAGTTTGGTTTATAAAAAGAAAACTACAAAAAAATGGAATTGAGGTTGCATCATATTATTGATCATCTTTATAATATCTTTCTTGAAAATGATGGATCGGAAGATTGTGCTCAATTGTTATAAGAAGAAGTCAATAAAATGTTTGGCACAAAATATTTGAATGATGAGCATGATTGCAATGTTGTTAGTATGAATTCTTTGAATATCCATGATGCTAATGATATGCAAAGCTACAAGCTTGGGGATGCTATGTTTGATGAAGATGATATTTTTTGTCCCCCAAGTTTTGATGTGCAAATTTATTATGATGAAAGCATGCCTCCTATTTATAATGATTATATTGATGAAAGTGGGTTTGGAAGAGTGTCAACTTTAGGAAGTAACGATCCCACTATTTTGGAGGGTGTTGAATCTTATTGTGATAATTATGAAAGTGGATTTGGAGAGGTCATGACTTTATTTAGTGATGAATCCACTATTTCGGAAGAGGTGTGAATTGATTATGAGAACAAAGTTGCTATCTATGATGATTATGGTGATGACATGTATCCTATAAAGAATAATGATAACCATGAAACTTGTCATCATGATTTTAATTTTCACTCTTATGATATTTATTTTGTTGAGTTTGCTCCCACTACTATTGATGAGAAGATATTTGCTTGTGTGGAGAGTAATAAGTTTTCTATGCTTTTGTGTCATGAAAAGAATGCTTTATGTGATAGTTATATTGTTGATTTTCTTCATGATGCTACTAAAAATTATTATGAGGGAGGAACTTATGCTTGTAGGAATTGCAATAATATCAAGTTTCCTCTCTATGTGTTGAAAGTTTTGAAGTTGTGCTTGTTTTGCCTTCCTATGCTACTTGATTATTGTTCCCATAAGTTGTTTGCTCACAAAATACCTATGCATAGGAAGTGTGTTAGACTTAAATGTTCTAGTCATATGCTTCATGATGCTCTCTTTGTGTTTCAATTCTTATCTTTTATGCGAGCATCATTGAAATCATCATGCCTAGCTAAAAGGCATTGAAGAAAAGCGCTTGTTGGGAGACAACCCAACACTTTTACCTACTGTTTTTGTGTGTTCACATGATTAGGCTACTGTATTAATCATGTTTTATTGCTTTTGTTTCAATAAAGTGCCAAGTAAGACCTTTGGGATGGCTTACGGTGATAGTTGATTTGATCTTGCTGAAAAACAGAAACTTTTGCGCTTAGGAAAACAATTCTTATTTTTTACAAAAGTGTGATAAAATGCTGATTATTTTTGAAAAATATTAATAGGCAAATTACCTAGGTTTTCCTATTTTTCAGAATTTGTGGAGTAGCAGAAGTATGGTTGGAGTACAGATTACTACAGAATGTTCTGTTTTTGACAGATTCTGTTTTCAATGCATAGTTTGCTTGTTTTCTAGTTTCTATGGCTTATATTGCTCTAATTGTGGAAATGATATGCTACAGTAGGCATTGTGTGGAAACAATTATTAATCTTGTCTTTGACAGTACCAAAGTGGAATGGTTTGCTCTTTATCATACTAACCTATCTCACGAAGTTCCGTTAACTTTTGTGTTATTGAAGTTTTCAAGTTTTGGGTGAGATGTCGATATGTGGAGAATAAGGAGTGACAAGACCCTAAGCTTGGGGATTTTCAAGGCACCCAAAGGTAATATTCAAGGAAGATCCAAGTAACTAAGCTTGGGAATGCCCCGGAAGGCATCCCCTCTTTCGTCTCCAACATTATCGGTAACCTCAATTGGAGCTATGTTTTCATTCGTCACATGATATTGTTTTGCTTGGATCATCAATTTATTTTGTTAGGATTTGCTTGCTGTTATTTAGAATAATGTTTTGCATATTTTATTTCAATAAAAGTGGCAATGATAGCCTTTGGCATGCTTATTTTACAAGTCTACATGTTGCTGTTTGAAAACAGAAAGTTTACCGCTGTTGCAAAAATTCCCTAGAAAATTCAGAATCCGATAAAATGTTGAAACTTTTTGCAAATTGAGCTCTGATAAATTTTCTACAGTCTGTTTTTTTCATAATTTTTGGAGTTTAATAAGTATTGATACTCTTGCATTCTTTACAGACTGTACTGTTTTGGCATATTGCTATTATGTTTGCATTGTTTGCATATGTTTGCTTGTTAATGATTCTATTTGAGGATAGGAATATTAAATATGCAGAGGCATTTAGTGTGCAATGTTGAATAAATTTTTTAGTGATTTGCTACAGCATAGAATGATAAGGTTTTTGCATTGGTTTATACTAACTTATCTCACAAGTTCTTGTTGAGTTTTGTGTCAATGAAGCTTTTGAGATTTAGGAATACCGTGATATGGGAAGAATTAAGGACACAAAAGCTCAATCTTGGGGATGCCCAAGGCACCCCAAGATAATATTTCAAGAAGTCTCAAGCATCTAAGCTTGGGGATGCCTCGATAGGCAACCCACCTCTCCTCTTCAACAATTATCGAGTCCTCAAATAGTTGCCAGGGAGGCTAGGTAAGCGGCATTCACATCCCATCAACGAAGCTCTTTTCTATGGAATTTCTCTAGTGCTTCACTATATCTTTTTTAGCACGGTGTGCTTTAGCATTTTTGAAGAAATTCTCTCTTGCTTCACTTAAATTAATTTGAGAGAAAGAAATATTATGCTCATGATCTTCACATATATCTTTTTGGAGTAGCTTGTCATTTACTCTTGTTCTTCACTTATATCTTATGAGTAAATTGTTGAATGGATTATCATGAAGTTGAAATCATATCATGCCTAGTGGTAGCTTCACATTGGGTTTAGAAAGTGAAATCTTTTGAGGCTTGACAATCACAATATTGGTCATACAAGCAATTCACGAATAATTAGTATAAGGAAGAGAACTTTCACATGCAAATACACTATCTTGGAAATCTTTTGTGATTGTGATCCCCCATCAAAATATTATATGCCAAAATTTTTGACATTGTACAAGGAAGACAACGCAATGGTTTGTGTTTGTTCATATTCACATAGAAGTTATATTGTCATAGATCCTTCAACATGTGGTGCTTGCCCCCCATCTCTGCTAGCCAAAAATTCCGCACTAAGTAGATATACTACTTGTGCATCCAAAAACCCTTAAACCCAAATCTTATTTTCAAGAGTCCACCATACCTACCTAAGGATTGAATAAGATCCTTCAAGTAAGTTGTCATCGATGCAATAAGGCAATAAAAATTGCTTCTAAAAATGTTAGATCATTTAGTGTAAGAGAAAATTGAGCGTTGAACTTATGATGGCGAAGAATAAAAGCGACAGACTGCATAAAGGTTGTTGTCATAAGGGGCAATGTAATGTGATGTTCTTTTGCACTAAGGGGTTGAGAATACAAACAAATAAGCGCATGGAAACCTCTGCTTCCCTCTGCGAAGGGCCTATATTTTACTTTTATGTATTTACTTTTATGCAAGAGTCAAAGTTCCTCTCTCTATTCCTTTTTATTTTTCTCTTTTGGCAAGCATCATGTGGTGAGGAAATATCTAGGCACATATGTCCAGTTGAACATGGGTAGCATGAGTTATTATTGTTGACATCACCCTTGAGGTGAATACGTTGAGTGGCAAAACAATAAGCACCTATCTTTCTATGCGTCCGGTTGAAACATTTTGCTCATGTGTATGCGGTGAGTGTTAGCAATCATAGAAGACTATAAGATGGTTGAGTATGTGGAGCTCTTACTTAAACTCTATTGAATAAGTTGAATTGCAATTGCCTGATGACTCAGAACATAGGTTGTTGAGTTTCAAGAGAATTCATTGTTTGAACCTTAACATGTGAATTAGTTGCTACTATAACATGAGAAGTTTTATAAGAAAGAAATGATGTTATGATGCTAGGAAAAGTGATTGAAATTGTCATTGATCAAACTTATGCACTTTGCTAGCATTCACACTTCATAAATTATTTCTTTTATCATTTACCTAGTCAAGGACGAGTAGTAATTAAGCTTGGGGATGCTGATACGTCTCCAATGTATCTATAATTTATGAAGTATTCATGTTGTTATTTTATCATTCTTAGATGTTTTACAATCATTTTATAGCAACTTTATATCATTTTTTGGGACTAACCTATTGACCCAGTGCCTAGTGCCAGTTGTTGTTTTTTGCTTACATCGCAGGAAATCAATATCAAACGGAGTCCAAACACCGTGAAACTTTTTGGAGATTTTTTATGGATCAGAACACCCAGGATGGGCCAGAACAACACCTAGGGGGTGCCCCGAGGGGGGCACAACCCACCAGGGCACGCCTGGGGGCCCAGGCGTGCCCAGGAGGGTTGTGCCCACCTCGGTGGCCTCCCGCACCCCCTCTTTACCCTATAAATTCCCAAAAATTCCAGAAACCCTCGGGGTGAACCTAGATCAGAAGTTTCGCCGCCGCAAGGCTCTGTAGCCACCAAAAACCAATCTAGACCCCGTTACGGCACCCTGCCGGAGGGGGAAATCATCACCGGTGGCCATCTTCATCATCCCGGCGGCCACCACGATGAGAAGGGAGTAGTCCACTGTGGGGACCCCGACTCATAAGTCGTGATCACCGAATGCACGTGTACAGTGATCCCAGAGATCAATGCTCACTGAACACACAGAAGCTGAATAACAAGAGTCTTACATCCATACATACCGTATTACACAAGTAGGACCATTATGGTCGAGTCTTCATTATAACATTGCAGCGGAAATCTTCGTCGATAACTTGGACCCATGCCATCTGCCTTTACCCTACAGGCATTCTGACTGGGAAGCGTCCTAGCTCACATGTTCATCACCAAGGTATCCTTCATTATATCCTATTCTTTCATGCCTGGCCAATAAAATAACCAGTGGCAAGCCAATGAGTACTTTGAATGTACTCGCAAGCAACCCATGTTTTGGTTCAAGATACAATAATGCATGATATAGGTAAATTTTTGCAGAAAGCTAGTTTTGAGTGCAATGACATGATCAACAACTTGTAAGACATGCATCAGGAGAATTCATGAGGACAGGTTACAGATATCAACATAAATAGAGTGGGCATCAACCCAACTCAATCATGTCAAGTCCTTTGACTTGACCCAAGTAGTTCTTCCCACACACACTGGTTTGTAAACAAGTGGACGTAGCCCAAGAGCGGTTACCCAACTGTCCTTGACCGTGGACACGGCTATTCGAATAGTTTTACACTCTGCAGAGGTTGCACACTTTACCCACAAGATCCGGGGAACTTCCGTGTCATCCACGACCCGCGGTACCTCAAGTACCCGGGGTAAGCACCCGATCACTATCTTTCCCTAGACGACACTAACATGGAGTCCACTCGATTGGTAGTAACCCCCGTGCCCAACATTTCACAACTTAAAATTGTGGAGCCTCGCTCCTATATTCATCACATACCACTGGCACGGGGTACCAACGGTGTGTCTGGTGCCCCATAAAAATGTTCTTGGCCGCCCTACCTGGCACGACCCCGTCCCGAGAGAGAGCACCAACTCTCCCCCGTCACTAGTAATGCGGGCTCCAAGCTAGAATCGGCCTAGGTAATCAATAATGCCCTTTCCCATATAAGGGTAGAGTGGTTGCGCATGTAAGGTTGGAATAACGGTCGCAACTTAAACCAATCCGTTTTTGAAAGCAACACACACACACTTGCCTCGGTACACCACTTCGTCATCAAGTGGTTACCCATCTCATTATCTCCCTCGGGCATAAGTGGCACCCGGCGGGGTTTTCGAAAAGTCCTTTCAAAATACTTTGTCTCCATCACCATGCATATTCCCGTCCCTTTTTGCGTAGCAACTACTTTAGCATCCTATCTACTCCACCGGCATAACCCTCATAGAAAGGTAGGGTCATGCATCATGCAAGTGTCAACGAGAAAAGCAACGGAGGCAAACCACCTCAAGTGGTCACCATTTTATCATGACTTTGATGCAAGCAATAAAAGTGCCATATGACATGCATAAAGGGGGTTTCTTAGACATGGTCAAAGGGCTGCTTGCCTGGTTCATCAGAGTCTTGAGATCTTCTGGTCCTTCTCTAAGTACTCCGTCTACTTCGGTAACTAACGTCGGAAACAATCACAGTAAGCAAAACAACAAGGCAAGAATAAATGTGCTCTAAAAATATGAAGTTGACTTTTATTGGATACCTCTGGTCATATGAGGAATGACCAAAGTGATTTCATTGGAAGTGGATCAATGGATATTTCTAAACATTTTGATATGATGGAATCAAGGGGTTTATGGAATTGCAAGAAGTGTAGAGAAACATATTTTCGAAAAATGAGCAAAGGCACCCATTTAACAAATCATGATTTTAGAAGCATCTAGGAGTTGGTTTCACTGGATTTGGAGTTCAAATGATTTCTCTATGAATTTGCAAAGTTGGCTATATATGAAGAAATAGACCATTATTTGAGGTGATACAGAAAGTATTAGTAAAAATGTTCAAAAACTAAGTTTTGAACTTATAGATATCTAGGATTTTGAATCATGGAATTTGGATCAAAAATGGGCTCTCTGTGATTTTCTAAAGTTCATCACAGAAATGGAAAATGGGGTTTTAATAAATATTTCTGAAGAGAAAGTTTCTGGAAAAATGTGCAAATAGCACTATGTGATAGATCATGATTTGTGGATCCCCTAGAAATTTGAATCATCAAATTTGGAGTTGATTTGATTTTTTAAGTGCTTTTGAAGTCTACTGGGAAAAAGAAAAAGGGAAAGGGGGCTTTACCCTTATCATGCGCGCAAGGCGAGAGATAGGCAGCAGGTCGGCCCAGCTGCTCGGCCGCGCGCGGGCTGTCGACGCAGGAGGCGTACTCGGGGAAATACGCCTTCCCCGAGCGAAGGCGTCAGCAGGCGGAGCCCGTGTCCACTTAAACGAGGCGAGGCCCTCCTGTCAGGTTCGTCCTCCACCTCCCGTGTGGGTGCGACAGGAGACAGGAGGCGCTCGACGCCGGTCGCCGGTGCTACAGGGCGTCTCCGGCGATGTTCTGCCCACCGGCGTGCTTAGGGGACCCGGCCGCGTCCAACCATGGGTGGCACGGTCGCCCAGGGGCACCGGGTCGAGCAGGGCGTTGACCGCGGCGGACGAGGCTGACGGTGGTGGTGGAAATTGACGGAACAGCCATGGGGAGGAGGGGGATAAGCACGGGAGGGGCTCGCGGTGACTGTGGAGGTGCTCTAGTGCGGTCTAGAGGGGAGGAGTAGGAGTGGTGGGTGCGAATTTAGGCGGAGGCCGACGGCAAGGCTCTGGCCATGGTGGCAGATGGAGAGCGCGAGGAGGGGAGTGGGTTGGTCCAGGGGGTCGCTGGGAGGGAGAGAGAGCGAACGGAGGCCAGAGAGGGCCCGGGGTGGCCTTTTATGGCGGGGCGATGGTGCACCGTGGGCTCGTGCGCCGGCGAGCTCGTGCTCGTCGCTACGGGCCTCGGGAAGGTGCTGCGCCGAGTCTAGGGAGTTCATGGAGGTGGACTATGCCCAGGGGGAGAAGAGAGGGAGCGGGGAATGCGGCAAAGCGGGTCCCCGCCGCGGCCAGCGACTGGCGCGCTCGGGCGGCGCTCTGTCCGGACGCGAGGAGAGCCGGGAAGGGAGAGAGAGGAGGGGGACGACAGTGTAGCGTGTTGCGGGCGTCGAGGTGACCTCGGGGGACACGAGGGGAAGGCCCTAGGTGGCCGGAGGCGGTTGGAAGGGGGCGGCTACAGTGCGGGTGTGCACTGTAGCGCGTTCTGGAGCACGCCAATTGCATGTCAGGGCATGCCTTTGGATTGTAGGGCGTGGCCACTTGTGTCTAGGTTGTTTAGGGAGGAGTAAACAAAGGGGAGAGGGCCTTGGATGCCCTGGACAGCCAGTAGGAGAGGAGAGAGGTTGAGGGAGAGAGGGAAATGGGCTGTCCAGAGAGAGAAAATGGGGTTTTACCCCTCCAATAATTGAGCAATGACCAGGGGAGAGTTACTGCAGGTAGGAGAAGACTAGGAGGAGCTGTGGTAAAAAGTTGAGCTCAAGGAGATTAGTGGAAGAGGTCAAAATGATGATTTTGGGAAAATGGCAGAAGGTGTTTGTTGTTGGTTTGGGCAAGAAAATTAATTCCACTTGACATGAGAATTAACAGGATGGAATGGCACATAGAAGTAGGATGTTCCACCAAGTTTGAGCTCATTTGGGCGAAGTAGCCAATGTAACTTTGGTAAACCCTAGAAATCAACAGAAATGGCTTTACTAAGATTTAGTCATGCAAATCTATTCTCCTTGATGCACCACTTGGTGTAGTGTCATCATTTGAGGTTATGAACATGTCCACAAAAGTTGAGATCAAAAGGAGAAAGTTGCCAATGTAGAGTTGTTCAAATTTGGTTCTGAACAGGAAGGGTTTTGCGGTACTTTGAGCAAGATAACATTCTCTCCAACTTGTGCCATTTGGTCTAGATGAATAATTAGACCATTTGAGCATGTTCACAAGGTTTGAGAACATTTGGACATGTTTGGCAATGTAAAGTTGCTCAAACTTCAAAATGGACAGAAATGGTTTTGAGGAGATTTCATGGGGTTATACTATTCTCCATGACATGATACTTGGCAAGATCATCAAACATGTCATATGTGACATGCTAGAATTTTCTTGGAATTGTTGGGGAATATTTCCTGTAGAAATATTTCAAATCCTTGAAATGGGCAGAAATGGTTTTTGAGGGATTTAACCAATATTTTGAACATCACCATGTGTTGAAACTCGTATATATGGACAATATATGTCCATTGAGTTTCCCTGATTTTTTGTCAAATATTTTTGAAACAATAAAATAATTTTTCCCTATTAAAGACCATTTCTGGCCTTAAGGAAAAGCTTTTAAATAAAATAGGAAAATAACTTTTAAAATTATATTTTTGTGGTTTATGGGAGTCCTATATCTAATAGGATTCAAATATACCTTTTGAAAGCTTTTTCACACCCCAAATCAAGTACTTGCAGTGCAAACCTCAATTCAGGGGTTTTGGAAAACTAATTTTAGAAAATACTATTTGGCCAAATTATTTTTGCAAGAAATTATTTTTATGTCCTATACACATGGCATGATCATTGGTTCAAGAGTTTGGAGCAAGGAGATGAAGTATAGGAGTTGGAGGATTTATTTGATTTTTAGAGCACTTGCAAACAACAAACAAAAATCCAATCAAGGCAAGGTCCAAAACACTCAAAAGTTTTTGTCAAACCACATTTTATCATGATTGTTAGCTTAAGTGTTGAGGCATGAAAATCAGGGTGTGACATCCACCCTCGGGGTGATGTCGCTTGAAGCTATGTCGGTATTTCTCCAAAGAGGAAGGGATGATGCAGCACGGCGGCCGTAGGTATTTCCCTCAGATGTGAAACCAAGGTTATCGAACTAGTAGGAGAACCAAGCAACACAACCTAAACAGCACCTGCACACAAATAATAACTTCTCACAACCCGACGTGTTAAAGGGGTTGTTAATCCCTTCCGGGGTACGGCGCCTCAAGATAGGCAAACGGACGTGAGGTAAATTTGTAGTATATTGATGGATCGAACACCAAATAAATAAATAAGAATAAATTGCAGCAAGATATTTTTGGGTTTTTGGTTTAGTAGATCTGAAAATAAACGCAAAGGAAAATAGATCGCAAAGGCAAATAATATGAGAAAGAGACCCGGGGGCCGTAGGTTTCACTAGTGGCTTCTCTCGAGAAAAATAGCAAACGGTGGGTGAACAAATTACTATTGGGCAATTGATAAAACTTCAAATACTCATGACGATATCCAGGCAATGATCATTACATAGGCATCACATCCAAGATTAGTAGACCGACTCCTGCCTGCATATACTACTATTACTCCACACATCGACCGCTATCCAGCATGCATCTAGTGTATTAAGTTCATAGAGAAACGGAGTAATGCAATGAGAATGAAGACATGATGTAGACAAGATCTATCTATGTAGAGATAGACCACATCTTTTTATCCTTAGTAGCAACGATACATACGTGTCGGTTCCCCTTCTGTCACTGGGATCAAGCACCGTAAGATCGTACACACTACAAAGCACCTCTTCCCATTGCAAGATAAATAGATCAAGTTGGCCAAACAAAACCCAAATATCAGATAAGAAATATAAGGCTATAAGCAATCATGCATAAAAGAGATCAAAGAAACTCAAATGCTTTCATGGATATAAAAAAAGATAGATTTGATCATAAACTCAAAGTTCATCAGATCCCAACAAACACACTGCAAAAGAGTTACATCATATGGATCTCCAAGAGACTATTGTATTGAGAATCAAGAGAAAGAGAGGAAGCCATCTAGCTACTAACTACAGACCCAAAGGTCTACAAAGAACTACTCACGCATCATCAGAGAAGCACCAATGGAGGTGGTGAACCCCATCTGAGATGGTGTCTAGATTGGATCTGGTGGTTCTGGACTCTGCGGCGGCTGGATCAATATTTCGTCGACTCCCCTAGGGTTTTAGGAATATTGGGGTGTTTATAGAGCAAAGAGGCGGTCCCGGGGGCACCCGAGGTGGGCACAACCCACCATGGCTTGCCTAGGCCTCCTGGCACGCCCTGGTGGGTTGTGCTCCCCTCGGGGCACCCCCCCCCCCAGGCGTAGCCCGGGCCCATTGTGTTCCTTCTGGCCCATAAAAAATCTGCGTAAAGTTTCGTTGCATTTGGACTCTGTTTGATATTGATTTTCTGCGATGTAAAAAACATGGAAAACAACAACTGGCACTTGGCACTATGTCAATAGGTTAGTACCAAAAAATGGTATAAAATGATTATAAAACATCCAAGATTGATAATATAACAGCATGGAACAATCAAAAATTATAGATACGTTGGAGACGTATCAGCATCCCCAAGCTTAACTCCTACTCGTCCTCGAGTAGGGAAGTGATAAAAACAGAATTTTTGATGTGGAATGCTGCCTATCATGTCATATCATGTTCTTTTCTTTATAGCATGGAAATTGGAATTTTATATTGTTCAAAGCAATAGTCTAGTTTTGACATGACAATTTAAATACTCAAGCATATCAACAAGCAACCATGTCTTTCAGAATATCAATGCTAAAATAAGCTATCCCTAGACCATCATACTCAACCATTGATCCATTCATGAAACACACTCGCATATTAGCTACACTCAATACTCAAGTATGATCATATTGCCTCCTAGTTGGTGCTTTTATAAGAGAAGATGGAGACTCAAATTCAAAAATAAAAATTGCATAAAGTAAAAGAAAGGCCCTTCGCAGAGGGAAGTAAGGGTTTGTAGAGGTGTCAGAGCTCAAAGCAAAAAACTTAGAGATAAATACATTTTGGGAGGTGTATCCATCCCACCAACGAAAACGACTTAGAGTTCCCAATACTTTCCATGCTTAGATATATCATAGGAGGTTCCCAAATAGAAAATAAAGTTTATTCCTTTTTCCACCATACTTTCACTTTCCATGGCTAACCGTATCCATGGGTGCCCTCCATACCAACACTTTCCAAGGAATTTATTATTTGAGAACATAAAGTAAATTCATTTTTTAATTTCGGGACTGGGCATCCCTAATACCTTTGCCTTACTCTCGTGCAATGACAAGTGAATAAACACTCATCGTGAGAATAACACATCTAGCATGGAAAATATTAGCCACCCCTCACCGCTCCGTGAGCGAGACGAACACACAAAAGAGAAGTTTATTTTTGAAAATTAGAGGTGGCACATGCAAATTTGCTTAGAACGGCAAAAGAATACCACATATAGGTAGATATAGTGGACTCATGTGGCAAAACTGGGTTAAAGGTTTTTGGATGCACAAGTAGTGATCATACTTAGTGCAAAATGAAGGCTAGCAAAAGATTGAGAAGTGGCCAACCAAGAAACGAATAATCTCGAGCATTAAGCATAACTAACACCGAATAATGCACCATAGGTAGGATATAATTTCATTGCATCACTCTTGACTTTCATGCTTGTATAGGGAATCACAAACCTTAACACCAATATTCTTACTAAAGCATAATTACTCATCAAGATGACTCACATATCACATGATCATATCTCAAAACTATTACTAAGAATCAAGTTTATTTTGTCCAATAGTCTTCATGAAAGTTTTTATATATCCTTCTTGGATATCTATCACTTTGGGACTAATTTTCATGTGTTTGCTTTTCATAAGCTCAAACAAATATAAGTGAAGATCATGAGCATAATATTTATTTCTTTCTCTCAAATTAATGTAAGTGAAGCAAGAGAGAATTTGTTGAAAATTTTACTAACTCTCAAATAAATCTAATTGAATCAAGAGAGAATTTCTTAAAAAAATACTAAAGCACACCGTGCTCAAAAAGATATAAGTGAAGCACTAGAGCAAGTCTGTAGCTCATAAAAGATTTAAGTGAAGCAAAGAGAGCAATTCTAACAAGTCATGACATAATTTTGGCTCTCTCAAATAGGTATGTCCAGCAAGGGATCAAGACTTAAAACACAAAATGAAACAGCAAAGACTCATACCATACAAGACGCTCCAAGAAAAACACATAGTATGTGACGAATAAAAATATAGCTTCGAGTAAAATACCGATGGTTGTTAGAAGAAAGAGGGGATGCCACTCGGGGGCATCCCCAAGCTTAGTTGGTTTCTAATTTTTGGATAATAGCTTGGGATGTCGTGGCATCCCAAAGCTTAGGTTCTTCTACTCCTTATTCCTTCATCCATCGTAAGATAACCCAAAACTTGAAAACTTCAATCACACAAAACTCAACAAAACCTTCGTGAGATCCGTTAGTATAAGAAAATAATAAATCACTACTATAAGTGATGTGTCAAACCAATTAATATTTTGTTCTTGCATTATATCTACTGTATTCCAACTTTTCTATGGCAAAAACTCATCAAAGAAAACCATAGAGCCATCAAAATAAGCACACAACACAAAGAAAACAGAATCTGACAAAACAGAACAGTCTGTAGCAATCTGACTATTTCGAATACTTCTATAACTCCAAAAATTCTGAAAAATTAGGAAGACCTGTGAAATTTGTATGTTGATCTACCGCAAGTGGAATGGGTACTTTATCGCTCTTTGGTAGAAAATGAGAATTATTTTTGTGAGCGTAAAAGTCTGTTTTTTCAGCAAGATCAAACAACTATCACCCAAGAAGATCATAAAGGCTTTACTTGGCACAAACACTAATTAGAACATAAAAAACACAATCATAACAGTATCATAATTGTGCTAACACTCAAAAACATGAAGCAAAAAGCAAAAATAAATTTTATTCATTGGGTTGCCTCCCAACAAGCGCTATAGTTTTACGCCCTTAGCTAGGCATAAAGCAAGGATCTAAGTTTTGTCTTCCAAAGTTTTGGCAACTTTTGTAAGGGTTTTCTCAAACTCGGGAGGCTCTTTACGCTTCCCTAAATTTTCCGGAAAATAAACCATCTTTAGATCCAAAATATCCAATCGCTTGTTGCAAAGAGTAATCATGGTATTCATGCGATTGATACTACCATTGAGATGTTTGAGGGGTTCGTTATATTTTTGTAATTCAACCATGTGTTTATGCAAATCACCAAGTTTGTCCAGCATTTGAACTCCCTCTGGGGTGAAAGTAAACCCCTTCCTTTGAGGTGGAATCCCCAAAATTCCTTCTAAAATTTCGTAGGAAGCATTGGCATCAAGCTCAATAAAATTCCCTTTAGCGGGAAAATCTAGGAGTTGTCTATGATGCAAAGCCAATCCTATGTAAAAATTACGAAGCAAAACCTTAGCGCCCCCCTTTATATTGGAAATACGATACGATTCCATAAGCCTATACCAAGCATCTTTCAAATTCTCTCCTTGTCTTTGCTTGAAGTAAAGCACTTCAAAATCTGGTGACAAAGGAGGAGTAGGCACGCTAGCCATTATGACTAGGAAGCAAGAACACAGATAGATCTGGCAAGAAAACGGCGAACGAAAAAGAGGGGCGAATAAAACGGCAAATTTTTGTGAAGTGGGGGAGAGGAAAACGAGAGGCAAATGGAAAATAATGTAAATTGCAAGGAGATGAGATTTGTGATTAGGAACCTAGTATATGTTGAAGATCCTCCCCGGCAATGGCACCATAAATTCCTATTGATGTCGCTTGAAGCTACGTCGGTATCTCCCCAAAGAGGAAGGGATGATGCAGCACAGCGGCAGTAGGTATTTCCCTCAGATGTGAAACCAAGGTTATCGAACCCGTAGGAGAACCAACCAACAGAATGTAAACAACACCTGCACACAAATAACAACTTCTTGCAACTCGACATGTTAAAGGGGTTGTCAATCCCTTCCGGGGTACGGCGCCTCAAGATAGGCAAACGAACGTGAGTTAAATTTGTAGTAGATTGATAGATCGGACGCCAAATAAACAAATAATAAATTGCAGCAAGGTATTTTTGGGTTTTTGGTTTAGTGGATCTGAAAATAAACGCAAAGGAAAATAGATCGCAAAGGCAAATAATATGAGAAAGAGACCCGGGGGCCGTAGGTTTCACTATTGGCTTCTCTCAAGAAAAATAGCAAACGGTGGGTGAACAAATTACTGTTGGGCAATTAATAGAACTTCAAATACTCATGATGATATCCAGGCAATGATCATTACATAGGCATCACGTCCAAGATTAGTAGACCGACTCCTGCCTGCATCTACTACTATTACTCGACACATCGACCGCTATCCAGCATGCATCTAGTGTATTAAGTTCATGGAGAAACGGAGTAATGCAATAAGAACGAAGACATGATGTAGACAAGATCTATCTATGTAGAGATAGACCACATATTTTTATCCTTAGTAGCAACGATACATACGTGTCGGTTCCCCTTCTGTCACTGGGATCAAGCACCGTAAGATTGAACCCACTACAAAGCACCTCTTCCCATTGCAAGATAAATAGATCAAGTTGGCCAAACAAAACCCAAATATCGGAGAAGAAATACAAGGCTATAAGAAATCATGCATAAAAGAGATAAAATAAACTCAAATACTTTCATGGATATAAAAAAGATAGATATGATCATAAATTCAAAGTTCATCAGATCCCAAGAAACACACTGCAAAAGAGTTACATCATATGATCTCCAAGAGACCATTGTATTGAGAATCAAGAGAAAGAGAGGAAGCCATCTAGCTACTAACTACGGACCCGAAGGTCTACAAAGAACTACTCACGCATCATCGGAGAGCACTAATGGAGGTGGTGAACCCCATCCGGGATGGTGTCTAGATTGGATCTGGTGGTTCTGGACTCTACGACGGCTGGATCAATATTTCGTCGACTCCCCTAGGGTTTCGGGAATATTGGGGTATTTATAGAGCAAAGAGGCAGTCCAGGGGCAGCCGAGGTGGGCACAACCCACCAGGGCGGGCCTGGGCCTCCTGGCGCTCCCTGGTGGGTTGTGCTCCCCTCGGGGCACCCCCCTGGCGTAGCCAGGGCCCGTTGTGTTCCTTCTGGCCCATAAAAAATCTCCGCAAAGTTTCGTGGCATTTGGGCTCCCTTTGATATTGATTTTCGATGATGTAAAAGACATGGAAAAACAGCAACTGGCATTTGGCACTATGTCAATAGGTTAGTACCAAAAAAGGTATAAAATGACTATAAAACATCCAAGATTGATAATATAATGGCATGGAACAATCAAAAATTATAGATAGATTGGAGACGTATCACGGGGCTGAGGGTTTGTACCAGTAGCTATGTGTTCAATCTCTCTCTCTCTCTCTCGTGTTCTTGAGATGTCACAATCTTGATGTATCGCGGGCTTTGTTAATATAGTCGGATCATATGGTGTTTTCCCCTCTCTATCTTGTTGTGATGAATTGAGTTTTTCCATTTTAGATTTCGTTGTTTTTTAGGAACTGGGACAGCGGGAGAGGCTCCCACTGTTATATATTAAACATCATAACACAATTACAAAGTGTAGTTACAACATGTACATGTCTCTCCCCAGCCCACTTTGTGGTGGAGGAAGTAAAGATCAATGGATTATTTTAATCAGAGGGTAGGGAGTCTAAAAGTAAGAAGATAAACTCTTTCTTATTGTCTTTAACCCTATATTGCAAAAGACTAAAATCTTGAATCTGGTCAGCCAAGAGTGGTATGAGGTGTTTATATCTTCGAATAGTTTGTTATTTCTTTCTTTCCATATGCTCCGGGATGCTTGCAAAATGATTTCCATGAAGAGTGGTCAGCCCCAAGTGTTTTTAGCTTGTTCTAGCCAGGACGGCCAAGTGGCTTGACATCCAGGGTCCAGTCCAAAGGTGGACCAACAATTCATGCTGAATGGGCATGTGAGGATCATGTGATCTATGTCTTCTTCTTTTTGTCCACACAACAGATAGTTGAGGTTATTACCAACGTTATACTGTCTTCTTTTCAACATGTTTCTTGTGTTTAGTCTATCAGAGAGCACGAGCCAACCAAAGACCTTGATTTTGGCAGTGACCTTTGATTTCCCTAACCAGTGATATGTTTTATGGTCCTTCATATCCCGAAAGCATAATGTAGTATTTGCATGCTGAAAACTCTCTGGCCCCCCAAGTGTATGTCTAGACGTCCTTTATGTTTTGATTGTTGTCAATGGTGATGTGAGCCATCAGTCTTTGCATATCTTGTACTTCCTCAAGTGCTTGTCTGGAGAGCGGCAGAAAGAATGCATCTTCAAGGGAAGTGATGGTCAAGAAATCCCTGACCGAACAATATTCGTTTCTCACATAAGAAAAGGCTCTAGGATGTGTGTCTGTTAGGATTTCATCAAGCCATAAATCTTTCCATAGTAGTACCTTGTCTCCACAATGCATTTCAACTTTTGAGATTCCTCTAAATATAGGAGTTAACTTGAGGATATCTCGCCACCAGAAGGACCCACATGGGTCAGAGGCATGTGTAATTTTGTTGGTGTAGTAGGTGGACCATACCAACTCCACCCAACGGAGATCATGTCTATTGTAAAATTTGTGTAGATATTTTAGCAGGAGTGCATCACTTTGTATCTTAAGGTTTATTATCCCAAGTCCTACACACTTTTTTGGTCTGCAAACTCTATCCCATGTAGCTAACAAGTTACATTTTTCTCCTTGGTCTGTCTTCTTTGTCCAGAGGCATTTCCTTCTCAGTTTATCCAGCAACTCAAGTATTTTTGGTGGAAATCTTAGGGTGCAGAGTGCAAAAATTGTTAGTGAGGTAATAACCGTGTTTAGTAGATAAAGTTTGGAGCCATACGACATCATTGATAGTGTGGATGTGAGCCTTCTTTCCATATTGCATACAATAGGCATTAGGTCTTGGACAGAGGGTTTGGATGTTCCAAGGGGTAGACCAAGGTACGTGAAGGGTATTTTCCAATCGTACAGCCAAAACTTTGTGCAATATCTTTACTTAAGTCCTCATCACAATTCATAGATATCAAGGTTGATTTTTGGAAGTTGATCTTGAGGCTGATTGATGTAGCGTAGTCAGTGAGAATATTATTCATTGTTTGCGCTTGGTCTTGACATGCAGGCATAATGATTATAGTGTCGTCTGTGTATGGAATGATAGGGTAATCAGTTTGGTTCTGTCTTGGGAAAGGTAAATGTATTAATCCATGTCTGAAGGCATCATTAATCGCCACTTGTAGAAGATCTGATGCAAGAACGAAGATAAGTGGAGAAAGGGGGTCTCCCTGATGCACACCACTTTTGCAAATGAATTGCCTGTCTGGGACTTTATTAAGAAGGACTGATGATTTGCCAGTGGAGAATATTGATTTGATCCATTGAAGCCATTTATCATTGAATCCCATGTGTTTCATTATTTCCAGCATTGCATCATGTTCAATGGTGTCAAACGCTTTGGCAAAATCCAGTTTAAGGAGCACAATCTTATTCTTAGAGGCTTGGCATTGATGTATATATTCAAAGGCCCAAGCAAGGCAATCTTAAATTGCTCTCCCTTTAATGAAACCATATTGATTTCTATGTATGATCTTGAGAATGAGCTTTTGGAGACGGTTGGCTAGCAGTTTAGTAATTACTTTGAGACAACAATTAAGGAGAGTGATGGGTCTGAAATCATTTACTATGGCCGAGGAAGATATTTTACGTATTAAGGTAATATACCCTTCATTGATGCTCTCAAGGTTTAAGGTCCCTTCATGAAACTGCTCACAAAGTTTGCAGGAATCCTCCTTAATAATGTGCCAGCAAGTTTTAAGAAAAAGTCTCGTAAATCCATCCGGTCCTGGTGCTCTTTCATCAGGCATTTCTTTAATGACTTCATCAATTTCTTCTCTAGAAAAGGGGTTTGTTAATTGGTCTAGGTCATCTCTTTTTTTCATTATATTGGCTAGGTTAAACTTCATTTGAAATTCTCTTGACGTTCCCAATCTTTGTTTGAAACTTTGATATATTAGTGCTTCTTTACCAATGTGATCTTCTACTGTGGTACCATGATACGTCTCCAACGTATCTATAATTTTTGATTGCCCCATGCTATATTATTTACTGTTTTAGATGTTTATGGGCTTTATTATACACTTTTATATCATTTTTGGGACTAACCTATTAACCCAAAGCCCAGTGCCAGTTTCTGTTTTTTCCTTGTTTTAGAGTATCGCAGAAAAGGAAAATCAAACGAAGTCCAATTGACCTGAAACTTCACGGAACTTATTTTTGGAAGGAAAGCAACCTGATGGACTTGGAGTGCACGTCAGGAAAGAAACGAGGGAGCCACGAGTTAGGGGGGCGCGCCCTCCACCCTCGTGGGCCCCTTGTGGCTCCCCTGACGTATCTCTTTCACCCATATATACCCACGTACCCTAAAACTACCGAGGAGCACAATAGATCGGGAGTTCCGCCGCCAGAAGCCTCCGTAGCCACCGAAAGACAATCTAGACCCGTTCGGCACCCTGCCGGAGGGGGAATCCCTCTCCGGTGGCCACCTTCATCATCCCGGTGCTCTCCATGACGAGGAGGGAGTAGTTCTCCCTCGGGGATGAGGGTATGTACCAGTAGCTATGTGTTTGATCTCTCTCTCTCTCGTGTTCTTGAGGTGATACGATCTTGATGTATCGCGAGCTTTGCTATTATAGTTGGATCTTATGTTTCTCCTCCCCCTCTACTCTCTTGTAATGGATTGAGTTTCCCCTTTGAAGTTATCTTATCAGATTGAGTCTTTAAAGATTTGAGAACACTTGATGTATGTCTTGCCGTGCGTATCTGTGGTGACAATGGGATATCACGTGATTCACTTGATGTATGTTTTGGTGATCAACTTGCGGGTTCCGCCCATGAACCTATGCATAGGGGTTGGCACACATTTTCGTCATGATTCTCCGGTAGGAACTTTGGGGCACTCTTTGAGGTTCTATGTGTTGGTTGAATAGATGAATCTAAGATTGTGTGATGCATATCGTATAATCATACCCACGGATACTTGAGGTGACATTGGAGTATCTAGGTGACATTAGGGTTTTGGTTGATTTGTGTCTTAAGGTGTTATTCTAGTACGAACTCTAGGGCTGTTTGTGACACTTATAGGAATAGCCCAATGGATTGATTGGAAAGAATAACTTTGAGGTGGTTTCGTACCCTACCATAATCTCTCCGTTTGTTCTCCGCTATTAGTGACTTTGGAGTGACTCTTTGTTGCATGTTGAGGGATAGTTATGTGATCCAATTATGTTAGTATTGTTGAGGGAACTTGCACTAGCGAAAGTATGAACCCTAGGCCTTATTTCCTATCATTGCAATACCGTTTACGCTCACTTTTATCATTTGTTACCTTGCTGTTTTTATAATTTCAGATTACAAATACCCATATCTATTATCCATATACCACTTGTATCACCATCTCTTCGCCGAACTAGTGCACCTATACAATTTACCATTGTATTGGGTGTGTTGGGGACACAAGAGACTCTTTGTTATTTGGTTGTAGGGTTGCTTGAGAGAGACCATCTTCATCATATGCCTCCTACAGATTGATAAACCTTAGGTCATCCACTTGAGGGAAATTTGCTGCTGTCCTACAAACCTCTGCGCTTGGAGGCCCAACAACGTCTACAAGAAGAAGGTTGTGTAGTAGACATCATACCATTCTCTAACCGTAGAGAAGAAATATTGTTCCTGTGATATCTCTCAGATGCCATTGCTGTCTTCATCTCCAAATTGGGCCCATCTTATGGTGCATCTTTTCCTCCAATATTGCTTTTGATAATCTAATAGTCTGAGCAGGTGTTTATTGAGAATTCTTATGAAGTTACTTTCTTGAGTTGTAAGAATTCTTCTGTTTTCCAATGAATCTAGGTCAGCAAGTGTGGAATTAGAGTTGGCTATAGCATTAGCCAGTTTAGATATCTGCCTACTCCATTGTTTAAGCTCATATCTTAGTGCCTTAAGTTTTCTGTAGATAATTATGGCATAGTTATTGGAGGGGACTAACTTGTTCCAAGATGAAGAAACCACCTCCATGAATCCAGGGTGTTGAATGAAGTATGACTCAAACCTAAAGAGGTTACTTCTAGGGATGTCAGTTTCAATGGATATCACACAGGGTATGGGGTTAGAGACTTGTTTAGAGAGGGGTTTTACAGTGGTGTTGGGGTAAGATGTGGTCCAATTATTGGAGGTAAAAAACCAATCTAATTGTTCTAGTAAAGGATCCTCTTGCATGCTACTCCAGGTATAAGATCGTCCCTTGAGAGGAAGTTCAATCAGTCCATGTGTGCGAATGAAATCATTGAATGTGATCATATCATTAAAGTTACCACCAGGTTTATTTCTATTATAAGGGTTGCGGATGTAGTTGAAATCACCAACAAGAAGCCAATCCTCATTATTAGGTATGTGAAGATTAAGGAGCCAGTTTGTGTAGTCAAATCTGGAGTCTCCTTGACAGGGGCCATATATGTTTACCAAGGTCCATTCTTGGGCAGATTGGTTAGATTTAAATTTGGTGACCAGAGCAAATTCCTCCTCAATTAATATTGTGCCAGTGAAGATAGCACTATTCCATATGGTCACAGTGCCACCAGAAGCACCTCTCGAGGGAATGAAGGCAAATTTATCAAATCTTTTTGGGCAACTGAACTTAATATAAGAGTTATCAAAAGCAAGTTTCTTGGTCTCATGTAAGCAAATAACCGAACAACCACTAGATATGATAGCATTCGATAAAGCCGAAAGCTTGGGGTCTGAGTTCATGCCACGTATATTCCAACATAAAACATTCCAATTCGATAGAAGAACCATTAAAAAGGATAAATAAAAGCTAAATTATGAAAAGGAAGGACCAGCCTCCTTGTCAGCAAGGAGCACTTCGTCAGTAATCTCTTCAGGTGGGACAGCACACTTCTGCATAGCAATGTGTTGAAATTGTTCCACGGTCATGGGGGGGATGTCTCCATCTTCTGTCTGCTCCTCGGTGATTTCAGTAATAACCACAGCAGAAATTGCATTCGGGACCACTCTGGGCTTCACCTTGGAAGATTTGGTCTTGCTGTCAAAGACTGATGGCACCTTGAATCCACCATACTTATTCGATCGAGAGCTTCTACGCACACTAGAGACAGAGCGTGTGCTTTATTCTTGTTGCGTTTGTTCTGAGCACCACCCCTTGAAGAACCAACCTGAACTATAGGTAAAATGTTACCATCCCCAGATTCAGTGTCAAGTTCAGGAACTTCAGAAACATCAGTTAGAGTAACTGCGTTGGTCTGAGTGTGTCGGTGGGGACAACACCTATGGGATCACTGGGATCCCTCCTACGGTCGGCGGGAGCGGGGTCGTGAGAAGAGCAGGTTTAGGAGCAAGCACACGGATCGTTTACCCAGGTCCGGGCCGCGAGGATGCGTAAAACCCTAGTCCTGCTTTGGTGAATGTATTGAGTGTTCTTGAGCTTTCTGAACTAGCTACGGTGGATGTCCCTTTCCAAAAAGCCGAATCCCTCTCCTGGTCACCTCGGGCCTCCTTTTATAGGAAAAAGGGGTTGCCACGGTGGCACACAGGAGGTGGAAAGGCCTACAGTGCGCGAGCTTATTGCACGGCATTACGGGACAAAGTGCATTAAATGCACTACGTAGGTGTCCATTAGCTTTATCGGGGACGGGAACGAGGCCCGTCCCGTCCATCGCCGCTTCGCCTTGCTTCGACACGCGCCCAGGCTGGCGATGCATGGAGCGCCATGTAGGCAGGCAGGCAGCTGAGGTGGCGCAGTGGTAGGGCCTTTAGGAAGATCTACATGCCTCCACGCAGGTGCTTGCTGATTTGTCCTAGAAGCTGCATGTTGCCACGCAGGTGCCTGCCAAGCTGGTTGGGCTGGCAGCTGCATGCGAACAGCGAAGGAGTCTTGGCTGGTGCAAGCCTGGCAGTGGCCTTGCTGACGCCCTTGGCAAGGGTCTTGCCGGGGGCTCGTCAAGGGTCTTGCCAGGACGTTGCTATCATCCCCAGCAAGGGTCTTGCCGGGGGTCTTGTGGATTCCCTCGGCTAGGATCCTGCCGAGGGTCGTCGTCTTCTAGTCCTCATCTGAACTTGTATATTTATGAGTTTGACGAAGATTTGCATGCCACCACAGAGGCACCTCCCGAGCCCTGGTTCCAACGCAGTTGGTTAGGTTAGATCTGGTGGGCTCAAGGGTGGTTCACTTCGCTGGCATCGGGCAAGTTGCCCCGGCAAGGCTCTTGCCGGGGCTACGGGGGGCCTCCTCGGCAAGGATCTTGCCGAGGGAGTCCACCTCGCCCTCTTGACCTCCTGTGCTTCTGGTCTTGGCGTTGCCTTGGTCGTCTTGCGACTTGGCTTCTCTTCGGCTTCCCTCCTCTGCCCTGCTAAGTGTGGCCGCATCGCGTGGCTCTGACTGCCCGTGCACAAGTAAAGGGGTCAAAAGGAGAGCCCCTACTTTTGTACACCGACAGGAGCCCCCGGTCCTGGGCCATACATAAGCGCGACGCGTTGTTGGGCTAGGCCCAGAACGGTGCGCGGGCAGGTGGGCGGATTTTACCGTAGTAATTTCTCGTCCGCTGTGCTTCCCCACGACCCGCGTTGAATGCGCGACGTGGAGGGTCGTGCGTGACGTGGGGGTCATGCGTGGGGCGGTTCCCGCACGCATGCGTCACATCATGGTAAAGAGGCGGCCCGCGGCTTCCCCGTAAAAAAGGAAATGGCTGTGGGCATGCTGCTAATTTACCCCCTGTGTCTTCTCCAATCTCAGAGCCACCATTCCTTCCTTCTTCCACAAGCCCCTGCTCGCGTCGCTGCACTTTCCCTTCCATCGCTCGCAGCCGCCATGTCACCCAAGACTGGCAAGGGCAAGGGAGTGGCCAAGAACGCCGGAGGGGCGGAGCCGCCGGAGAAGGAGTTGGTGGCGCGGCGGACGGAGCTCGCCTACTTTCCTTCGATGGTCGACGCAGCCCACCTTCGGGACAACTTCAGGCCGCTGTGGGGGGTCAAGACGAGGGGAGAGACGACGGGGCATCCTGCCACATGCGTCATCCCCGCCAACTTCGGAAAAGCCGCCCCGAATCGGTATCCGTTCTTTGTCGATTACTTCTCCTGCGGCCTTTGCCCCCCCCCCTTCTCCGATTTCTTCAATGACATCATGCATACCTTCGGCTTCCACCTCCTGGATTTTACCCCAAACGCCGTGGCGTGCATGGCTCTCTTCGCCCATCTCTGTGAGGGCTTCGCCGACGTGCACCCCAACACGACGCTCTCCCGCCACTACTTCTTCCCTCGAATCCAGCAGGGAGGCGCCATCTCCAGTTGTGTCTCCTGGATCCCGAGGTCCAAGGGGACATACCCGGAGGGCGCTCGGAAGGAGAGGTGGGAGGAGTGGCGGGGCCGGTGGTACTGGATTGAAGAGGAGGATCCACAAGAGTTCTGCCGGGTTCGCCAGGCGCCGCCAGTTCACGGCAATGATTGGAGCAGTGTCGATCCCGACGACGCGAAGCTCACGGTCGCCACCACCAGGATTCTTCGTCTCACTGAGGCCGGGCTCACCCTTGAGATGATCTGGGCGGATTTCATCCGCCGCGGAATCGCTCCGCTGCATAACAAGGGGAGGCCGGCCTGGCTCTTCACGAATGCGGCGGACATCATGCGACTCCGCCCCGGCCTCGACCACAACTTCACCGTGTTGGCGCACGCCCACTTCTGCCAGCGGCTCTTCCATCTCGATGTGGACCGTGACGGCAGGGCCGAGAGGTCTGGCAAGGCTGCGAAGGCCGGCAAGGTCGTCAAGGGGCCTTTGTTTGGGTTGCCGGTGGGGGTGGTCCCACTCAGCAACAACTCGCGCCAGACCGACATCATCGCCATGATGCTGGACTACAACGCGCACGGCCCCGTCCAAAACTGGGTCGCACCGCTAGAGGAGCGGGTGCAGGAGTTTTTTGACACCCTGGAGGAGAAGTACATCCACGAGGAGCCGTGGCTCGTCCAGTTAACCACCCAGGCGAAGCTGGACTACATCGCCGCTAGGGCGGCGGAGGCAGAGCTCGCTAGGGAGGCTGCCGACGGTGTGGAGGACAAACCCGCGGTGGCCGCAGAGGAGAAGGAGCTTGCCCAGTGGGCGGAGTCTGCTGGGAAGGCCAACAGCGCCGGCACCGGGGCTCCTCTTATTGGAGACGACGACGATGAGCCGTCTGAGGAGGAGGTTGAAGTTGTCGTGCCCCCGGCCGCGGGGGAAAGGGCGAGTCCTGCGACGGGCCACCTCCGGCGAGCCGGTTCGGCCCGGCAGGGCCATGCCACCCTGGCAAACCCAGGAGACATCTGCGCGCCAAGTGAGGGCCGCGGCGGCGAAGAAGTTGGTGAAGGCCGCGGTGGCGAAGAAGAAAGCATCTGCTTCTTCTTCGTCCAAGCGCCCCCCAACTCCGCCTGCTTCCCCTCCTCCACCCGCTTCCCCTCCTCTCACAGGCAATGACACGGAGGTCTTCTTTGACCTCGGGTCTCTCAGCCCGAGGAGGAAGAGCAAGGCAGCAGAAGAGGAGGAGGACGACGAGTAAGTGTCGTTTCGTTTCGTCATCTTCGGCTCCACTGACTGTGCTTCTTATCTTGACTTGTTTTCGTCTTGGCAGGGATATGGAGACACTGGACCAGAGGGTGAAGAGGGCCAGGTCTTCAGCGGGCGGTCAGCCCCCGGCAGGCACCTCTAAGGCGCCACTGGTGGTGGTGAGCGGTCCGGACAGCATCCCCCCGCGTAGCCCCCAGTGTAAGTTCGCCACTCACTCCTCGTCGACGTGTGCCAAGGGCATGATCCCTGGTGCTGACCTTGTCGTGATCGCAGGAGGAGGACAGCAGCAGGAGGAGCCACTGAGGGCTACCCCCAACACGCCGCCTTCGTCAACCACGCCGCCCTGAGGGGCGTCCCCGGCAAGGGCGCCAAGCACCGAGCCCATGCACACGGAGGAGGAGGGGGAGGAGGAGGCAGGCTTGGGTACCGACGGCCGCACCTCGGCGCCTGATGCTGGCGGAGAGGGGGGCTCTGCTTCCTAGCCCGGCACGGGTAAGCCACTCACCTTCCATCCCTTCTCTTTTGTTCTTCTTGAATCCTGGTCTTGGCTTCACTTCACCCCCCCCCCTTCCGATACCTAGATCCTCTCCTGGCGGACCGGGAGGACCTAGACACCGTCATCGAGGATGTCGCCAACAACGCCGCGGCGGAGGCCGAGAAGACCGCCGCCAAGGGGCCTGCCGGGAAGGCCGGCAAGGCCGCCGCCGAGGAGGAGGTGGTGGATGACCAACCTTCCTCCTCTGATGCCTTTGGCTCCGGCAGGTACCTGAGGGTGAGCAACGACCTCTTCGTCCACCTCACAGGGTCGTCGAGCTCCAGGGCGCCCATTGAGGGAGAGATGTTCGACGAAGAGGTGCTTGCCGCCACCGGGCTCGAGGTTGTTGACGAGCCGAGCACCGGTGGCGATGGTTCTCAGGAGGAGCGGCTTCTCCAGGCCATGGGTGCCAACTTCCGGAAGCTCCAGGCGCTCCACCGCGCCCTCCTGGACAAGGCCAAGTCCAGGGCGGCAATGGTGGACAAGGCGGAGGAGGACCTTAAGGTACGCGTCGCCGAGACGTAGACTTGGTTCCGCCAAGCTTTTGAGGAGCTGAAGGTCGCCCAGGGCGAACTGGCCAAGCGCGAGGTGGAGCTCACCATGAAGCAGGATGACATTGAGAAGGCCCAGGAGACGGCGGAGAGCTTGGCCGCCACAGCCGAGGCCGCTCGAGCCCAGCACCAGGCCGCGTTGAACTCCCAGGAGGAGGACCTTGCCGCGCGTGAGGAGAAGCATGCCGTAACGCTCCGCGGCAAGGATGAGGAGGTGGAGAAGCTCGTCATGGAGCGGACCCAGGGGCTGGAGCAGAGGCACAGGGAGGCACTCAATGCACAGGCCCAGGTTCACGCCGACAAGATGGAGGAGCTGGAGGTGGAGCGGGACGGGCTGAAAAACCAGGTCATGGCGCTGTCCAAGGAGAAGGATACGCTCAACAGCGCTCTGACGGAGGCGCAGGGCACAGTCCTCAGTAGGGCTGGGGAGCTCTCCGAGGCCAACAACTCCATCAAAGACCTCAGGCTAAAGCTGGAGGGTCTCAAGGGGATGTTGTCGGAGAGCAAGGCCCGGGAGGATACCTTGACCAAGAACCTAGAGACCGAGAAGCAGCTGCAGAAGGATGACGCCCTCGCCCACAAGGAGCACGTGGAGGGCGAGAACCGCTGGCCCAATCGCCTCGCCACCGTTGCCGACAAGGCCACCACGTAGCTGGCTACCATGGGGATACCGGATGTGAGGTACGCCCCAGAGCCGAACTTGAGCTCCAACTGCAGCCTGACCCTGTTCTTTGAGAGGGTTGTCGGTGCCTTGGAGCGGCTTCATGCCAACCGGGCGGCCTCGCTGGTTGAGGCCCGGAGGCTTTGCCAGGGTGCCATGACCAAGGTTCTCACCAAGATGGCGTACTGGAACCCCAACCTCGACTTCGACGCTGCGCTGGACAGCTTGCCGGCGGGTGTGGACTTCGCGGCACTCAAGGAGCGTATCAAGCCCATCATCAGCCGCATCGGTGAAATCGAGAGGGTGGAGGGCCAGCTCCAAGACTAGGCACCCCGTCTCCCACTGTCGCTGCAGGTTCATGACCAAGACATTTTTTATCTTTAGTTAGAACCGCAGCAACAATTGATGTCAATTGATGTAATATAACTCTGTAGCACTTTTGGTACAATGCATGTTATCTTCCTGTTCGAACTTCCCTTTGTATGTTTACCCTATGTTAAATGGGTAGGCTTGCCGGCGCGTAAACCCAGGGCGGCACCTTGAGGATGGATCCCCAATGGTCTGCCGGGTGTGCTTGCTGCCGAGCGAACCACCTTACCGTTCTCAGCGCGGCCGCTCGAACTGTCGAGCTTGACTCGAGTCAGAATCGAGAGCGTTGCCAATTGCGGAAGGCTACCCTGCCACTCTCGACGCGGCCGCTTGAGCTATTGAGCGGACTCGAAACAGAACAAGGGTGTTGCCAATTGCGGAAGGTCCCCTTTGCGTGGAGGCTTTCATACATAGGGCAGGACCTCCGGGGACAATAACCTCATATATAAAAAGGAAATTGCTTAAGGTTTCGTATGACTTAGCTTTCCTATCACCACACCGGCGTCCTTCGCGCTTGCAGGCGGCGTCGTTCCCTTGGCTATCTTCTTCTCTGGAAGCCATGGCCACGAGGAACTGCTAAGCCGGCCGCTAGACCAGATTCTCACAACTGCGCCCCCTACCTGACGCGACAAAGATGTCGGTGGGAATGACACCTATGGGATCACTGGGATCCCTCCTACGGTCGTCGGGCGCGGGGTCATGAGAAGGGCAGGTTTAGGAGCAAGCACACAGATCGTTTACCTAGGTTCGGGCCGCGAGGATGCGTAGTCCTGCTTTGGTGAATGTATTGAGTGTTCTTGAGCTTTCTGAACTAGCTACGGTGGCTGTCCCCTTCCAAAAAGCCAAATCCCTCTCCTGGTCGCCTCGGGCCTCCTCTTATAGGAAAAGGGGGCTGGCACAGTGGCACACAGGAGGTGGAAAGGCCTACAGTGCGCGAGCTTATCGCACGACATTACGGGACAAAGTGCATTAAATGCACCACGTAGGTGTCCATTAGCTTTATCGGGGACGGGAACGAGGCTCGTCCCGTCTGTCGTTGCTTCGCCTCGCTTCGACACGCGCAGAGGCTGGCGATGCATGGAGAGCCATGTCGGCAAGCAGGCGGCTGAGGTGGCATGGTGGTAGGGCCTTTAGGAAGATCTGCATGCCGCCATGCAGGTGCTTGATGATTTGGCCTGGAAGCTGCATGTTGCCACGCAGGTGCCTGCCCAGCTGGTTGGGCTGGCAGCTGCATGCGACAGCGGCGGAGTCTTGGCTGGTGCAAGCCTGGCAGTGGCCCTGCTGACGCCCTCGGCAAGGGTCTTTCCGTGGCGTTGCTATCATCCCCGGCAAGGGTCTTGCCGGGGGTCTTGTGGATTCCCTCGGCTAGGATCCTGCCGAGGGTCGCCGTCTTCTAGTCCTCATCTAAACTCGTATATTTATGAGTTTGACGGAGATTTGCATGCCACCACAGAGGCGCCTCCCGAGCCCTGGTTCCAACGCAGTTGGTTAGGTTGGAGCCGGTGGGCTCAAGGGTGGTTCACTCCGCTGGCATCGGGCAAGTTGCCCCGGCAAGGCTCTTGCGGGGGCTGCGGGGGGCCGCCTCGGTAAGGATCTTGCCGAGGGAGTCCACCTCGCCCTCTTGCCCTCCTGTGCTTCTGGTCTTGGTGTCACCTTGGTCGTCTTGTGCCTTGGCTTCACTGTGGCTTCCCTCCTCTGCCCTGCTAAGTGTGGTCGTGGCGCGTGGCTCTGACTGCCCGTGCACAAGTAAAGGGGTCAAAAGGAGAGCCCCTACTTTTGTACACCGACGGAGTGGCAGCAGAGAAAGGAGTAACATCCTCTCTATCCATAGACCAGAGCTGAACCGTGTATGTAACTGATCCATCAATCTCTCCCTGTGAAATGATTGAAGTCACTTGGACAGAGCCATCGGTGGCATCAGAGAGAGAGAGCTGAATATCCAAGCCGGCTAGCCTCATGTCGTACCCATGGGACCAAGGACCAATAGTGGCCAGAGTGGGTAAAATGGAGCTTGATAGGAAATTTGTTATGGGCACATAGGACAGAGGTTCATCTAGTAACATTGTATTCGTGGACTCATTGTCAGCTGAGAAACTAATGTTTATACCAACATTTGTAATAGAGATGTTGATCTGGACCTGTGGGTTCTGTATCTCAAAGCTGTTGGGGATCAGCAACTCATTTTGCTGCACTGAAGGAGTAATCTGAGCGTTAGCAGCAAAGCTAAGAGAGCCATTCCTCTATAGGGCCTGCAAAATATTGATTGGAACAAGTACCAGTGCATCTGAGTCAGAACTTGTAGCAGAGCTGCTTTGAGAGATAGAATCATTCCAAGCTGCATAGGGGCTATCTTGCAGGTTGTTGCTGGGAAGAATGCCATCTTGGACTTGCAGACCTTCATTTGCAAGCCATTCTTGAAAATTGTAAAGAGCAGGTGGGGCAGGAGGTGGTGGAGCTGGCCATTCCCCCCATTGGGGCTGAATTTCAACGTCCACTTGAACTGCAACATTTTCACCCACGTCCTCTACAACATGTTGCCAGCACCCTGCTGAGCCATCCAGTTATTAAGCTGCATCTGATAGATCTGTTCAGCATTGAGGCCATCTCCATAAAGAGGATGAGAAACTCCATTCTCACGTGGTGGATCCTCTCCAGCAGGAGGAACTTCAGGAAGATGAGCATTCCAATCACTAATGTGCAGCATTGTGACACACACGGTCCAGCAGTGGCGATTTCCACCAAGCTGACGAATAACCAGGCTCTTTGGCACCAATCTGAGATGGATAACTTTAACCCTGATGAGAACAAACTTCCTATCTCCTCTTGGATTATGCCAATGAGTCAGACTGCCGAAACCATCAATAGATCTATGCAAATAGTGATATGTTTGGTAGTCTTGCGGAAAGCCAACATATAGAATCCACACATCTGGGCCATAGGTTGTGAGCCTCATATTGAGTGCCCATCATGTGGAACAAAAGACACTATGGTGTTCATATCTCCCTCATCCTCAGCATCAATCTCAAAAGTAGTACCAACCACATTATCATGAACCAGAGGACTAGCAAATCCATAGATAGCAATGCCTAATGGGTGGTCATCTACTTCAGTTGGAATATGGTGGGATTCATGCAGCAGACCAGTGATTACCTACCTCAGAGCAGCTTTGTGATGAAACGGGACATGGTGATTAACCTCGGCAATGGTGAGGAAGTTGTGGTTGAGTGGAGGAACCGGATGCACCGCCATGTCACTGCGAACGATCCGATCCTCTGGGCCAAGCTCAATGGTCATCCCCGTGGGGATGTAGGGGACGACGTTGACAGGGTAGTTCGCCATTATTGCAGGTGGAGGAGAGCTCGAGGCAGGCAAAGAAGGGGAAGTGGAATGCGTAGCGACAACGATGATTGCTTTAGGCTTCCATATTAGTATTTGCGCCTCTCTCTCCTTCCAACAGGAGTGTGCCACGTGTCCAAACCGGCCACAGATGCCGCATCGGGTGGCTGTGAATATTTTTGCTTTCTTATTGCGGTTAGGGAAGGTAATAAATGGACTATGGCAAGTGGATATCTGATTATGATGTGATGTTGATTTGATAACACATGAGGTGTCAGCCTGCCTTGCTGCTGGTGCACGCTTAGGAATATCATCTAAGTGCTTATCGTTGCCCAAAGAAACATCATCATATACCAAAACAGAGCAATTTTCTTGGGAAGCCTTTTTGGGTTGCCACCACAGATAGGTACAATCCCGAGCACCACATTCAAATGGTAAGTGGCCCAAAAGATGACAATGTTGACAATATAATTTAGAGGGGCATAAATCCAAAAAGTGGTCCATAGAGGAACAAATATTACATGAAAATCCTTGCTTTAAAGTGGTAGAGATACCCTCGGAAGAAACCTGGGCCGGACGGAGGGTTACCTGGGCCGGTCTGAGGTCTGCAACATTTAGTGGGCAATTTGGTCCAAGGTGGCCTATTTGGTAGCAAAGAGAGCATTTGTTGACTCTTTTAAATATGTAATCAGCGGACGAGGCCGAATCCAAGGCCCAAATTTTGGCAATATGCAAATCATCATATCCCACCTGTCGGAAATCCATAATGTGGAGAAGAATAAAATTTGGAATAGAATCCCAATAAGAGGACCGGTAATTACTGCCAATAAATGTTGATTGTTGTGCTTGAATGTCTGGCCTAATGACCGAATGGAAATTGCCAAAACGGATAGAAGTATTGTCTTTGCTATGCATGGGTAAATCCGAATGAAAACTTCCAAAAATAATCTTTGGGATATGAACTATGGAATGATCTTTGTGATTGTTTGAATCATGGCATAATGCATTACTGGATTGAGGAGGTGATAAACCAAATTTGACTAACTCCTTCGAAGAAGCAATGTGATGATTAGAATCCCTAGACAGAAAGTTGAGGTTTGTTTTGATAGCCACGGGAGAACGTAGAACCACTTCCGAAAGCTCTTGATTAGAGTGCCAACTTTGATCATTTCGAGAGGGAAACCAAGCATTGTGCCGATAGAGATTGAAGTGACAAATGAAATCTGGCCAAACCCGATCCTTAAGGACATAGATAAAATGACCAACTTTGTTTGAAGCAACTGAGAAACGGAAGTGTCGGCCAGCAAGATGTTTGACATTGAAACCAGTAGAGGATCCACCAATGCAAGATTGAAGAGCAAGACCCACCAATTCAACCAAGAGAGAAAAGGAGGCAGAAGAGAAAGCCACAACTAGAAAGAACTCCTTTGCACTCCCAATGGGAGAGAAGTGGACAGTGGAACTAAATCTTTTGCGCGCCTGTGACTCCACCGCATGACCTGGGGAGAAATCCCAGTGGAGTAGACCCTCCATCGCCTAGGCTAGAGATCGCCATTGTTGGTGTTGGGAGAGGTGGGTGGGAGAGGTAGGAGAGGTGGGAGAGCCATCCTCTATCGACCCACCCTAATTGTCCTTGCAACTTTAGGCTAGTGGCTATGGATTGAGGTTTCGTTGTTATTGGATTGAATACTTTTATGGATTTGAGAGCACATGATATATGTCTTGCATATGAATACTCATGGTGACAATGGGGTATCATATTGATTCACTTGATGTATGTTTTGGCACTCAACTCGCGGATTCCCGACGTGACATTGGGGTAATCTGCACATAGGGGTTGATGCATGTTCTTGTCTTTGTTTCTCCGGTAGAAATCTTGGGGCACTCTTTGAGGTTCTTTGTGTTGGATTGAGTATTATGAATCTGAAATTATTTGGTGTTATTTTAGTATGAACTCTTGGATAGATCGATTGTAAAGAATAGCTTTGAGGTGGTTTTGTACCCTACAAATGATTTCTTCTTATGTTCTCCGCTAGATAGGAACTTTGGAGTGATTCTTCGTTGCATGTTGAGGGACGGTTATATGATCCAATTATATTAGCACTATTGAGAGATTGCACTAGCGAAAGTACGAACCCTAGGCCTCATTTTTAAGCATTGCAATACCGTTTTTGTGCCTGTTTACTATTTGCTACCTTGCTGTTTTTATTTATTCAGATTATAAAAATATATTTCTACCATACATATTACACTTTTATCATCATCTCTTCACCGAACTAGTGCACCTATACAAATTGCCATTGTATTGGGTGTGTTGGGGACACAAGAGATTTCTTGTATTTGATTGCAGGGTTGCTTGAGAGAGACCATCTTCATCCTATGCCTCCCACGGATTGATAAACCTTAGGTCATCCACTTGAGGGAAAATTGCTACTGTCCTACAAAAATCTGTGCTTGGAGGCCCAACATGTGTCTACAAGAATAAAGCTGCGTAGTAGACATCAAGTTGATGACGGACCGTACCTAAATAGCCGAAACACAATAGGACACGGAACCGCAACTCATGTTCTCAAAGCAAAACGTGACAAAATTGTCGGAGTTGATAGCGGTTAAGCGATGGTGGTGTTTGCAGAGAGCGGTTGTGGTATGCGAAAGTGATGGTGGTATGCAGAAGTGAAAGTGGGCACCGGAGCAAAATTTGGCAAAAGTTAGGCGGGAATGGGGCGGTGTATGGAGATGTTGCTGTCAGGGGCCGGATGTCCGGGCTTGAGGGACGGATGTCCGGGCTTGAGGGCCGGATGTCCAGGGTGGACGGATGTCTGAGGGTCAGGCCGGATGTCCGAGCTCTGGATCCGTGGATTAACTTGATGAACTCGTGGGGAATTTGAAATTCCGGGGCAAAATTCGAGAGATTTCACGGATCGAATTGGGAGAAAAATTAGGAGAAGCTAGATCTACCTTCTACACACGAAATCCGCGGATCAAATCCAACAAAACTTCATCACACCGACAAATCACAAAAAAATTTGGGGGCGCTTTTTATGTGGAATTTTTGAATTTGGGACAAAATCAACAAAACAAAGCAAGAAAACGAAGAGGGGAGGCTCCGAAATTGTGATCAACGTGGCTCATGATACCAAGATGATGTAGGGTGGAACCCCAGATGGCCGATCTTTCATGAAAGGAGCGGATCCCGCGATGAACACGAAGAACACGAGGAGAAATCATGAAGGGAAACATGGGAGAAACACTCACACCAACAAGATTCGGTCACGCATATGCTAGATCCTCGAAACATAAAGAGATACATGATCTGAATCCAACAAAGGACGATACATAGGTAACGGGTTCTTCTCTGTGAGGAGGTCTTGAGGTCTTCCCGTTAGGGGTCTTGAATCCAAGTGGATCTTCTCCGAGGAGGCGACGGTCTCTCTGAGTGGCGTAGATCCGGATGGATGAGCGAGGCTCTATCTCACATATGAGCTATCACAACGCTAACCCTCGAAAGAAGGAGGAGGAGGAGTATATATAGTCTAGGGGTCGAAGGGGTACATGGGCCTCGGCCCTACACTGTGCGCAGACAGGGGAGGCCGGAAGTCCGAGCGTCGGGCCGGATGTCCGGGCGCTCACAAGACGCCGGATGTCCGGGCTTTCGGGCCGGATGTCCGGGCCGGCCTGGCGCCGTCCTGATGCTCTCTGGATAGGTGTGGTCCGGATGTCCGGGCGTCGGGCCGGATGTCCGGGACTTCGCGAGGGGCCGGATGTCCGGGGCGTGGCTGGATGTCTGGGGCCTGTAGGTACTCGGCGGCTGCTGTGGTTGATGCTCCAGGGGGCGGATGTCCGGGGTCATGGCTGGATGTCCGGGTCCTAGGAGCTATTCTTGACTCCTTTCGTTGGTTCTCTTCATCTGTGAACTTGGGGAATTGTCCATCTTCATGTGCATCTTCGAGAGGGTCCTCTTGGTACCTAATCATGCACAACATTCCGGACTTAATTAGGTAGTAGCCATGTCTCATGTGGATCATATGTGATATCACAAAGGAAGGAAGTCATCTCGGTCTTGAGAGCTCTAGCTCGTGCTCGTGTCATAGGTCCTCCTAGCACTGGGTGAGACGATGGTAGGTCCATGGGGATGACCGTAGGATGCTCCGCATCACCCTCCCACTTTCGCTCATCGTGCGTGTTCATGGAGTCTTCCATGACACGTCGAAGCAGTTGGGCCTCCTCCTCCTCTGTCATGTGAGGAGGAGGTGGTGGGGACGGAGAGGGCAACTGAGGGAGTCCTGGATTAGGAGGGTCTCCGGACAGCCGGATTATATCCTTTAGCCGGGCTGTTGGACTATGAAGATGCAAGATTGAAGACTTTGTCTCGTGTCCGGATGGGACTCTACTTGGCGTGGAAGGCAAGCTAGGCAATACGGATATGGATATCTCCTCCTTTGTAACCGACCTTGTGTAACCCTAACCCTCTCCGGTGTCTATATAAACCGGAGAGTTTTAGTCCGTAGGACACAACTACTACAACATACAATCATACCATAGGCTAGCTTCTAGGGTTTAGCCTCTCTGATCTCGTGGTAGATCTACTCTTGTACTACCCATATCATCAATATTAATCAAGCAGGACGTAGGGTTTTACCTCCATCAAGAGGGCCCGAACCTGGGTAAAACATTGTGTCCCCTGCCTCCTGTTACCATCTGGCCTAGACGCACAGTTCGGGACCCCCTACCCGAGATCCGCCGGTTTTGACACCAACATTGGTGCTTTCATTGAGAGTTCCTCTGTGTCATCGCCGTTAGGCTTGATGGCTCCTACTATCATCGATGGCGATGCAGTCCAGGGTGAGACTTTTCTCCCCGGACAGATCTTCATATTTGGCGGCTTTGCACTGCGGGCCAATTCGCTTGGCCATCTGGAGCAATTTGAAAGTTACGCTCCTGGCCACCAGGTCAGGTTTGGAAGCTTAAACTACACGGCCGATATCCGCGGAGACTTGATCTTCGACGGATTCGAGCCTCTGCCTTGTGCGTCACGCGGTCACGATGAGTGCGGTTTAGCGCTACCATCGGATAGTGTTCAAGAGATCGCACAGGCGGCCGCTCCGACCCTCAATTCGGAGCCAGGTGCGCCTTCCGCGGACGGGTGGATGGACCCCGCCATGGAGGCCTTACCCTCAGCGGCGATCGAGCCAAACATCAACCTTACCTTGCACGAGAGCCGTGTTGTTAAACTGCCGGATCCTTCTCCGGCCATGGACTCCGAACTGCCTGCGCCCGTTCCTATCGAATCCGATTGGGCGCCGATCATGGAGTTTACCTCTGCGGATATTTTTCAGCACTCGCCCCTTGGCGACATACTGAACTCATTAAGGTCTCTTTCCTTGTCAGGAGGATCCTGGCCGAACTATGTCCGGCAGGACTGGGATGCGGATGACGAAGAAATTTGAGGCCCACCCACCACCCACTTAGTAGCCACTGTCGATGACTTAACCGACATGCTCGACTTCGACTCTGAAGACATCGATGGTATGGACAACGATGCGGGAGGCTAAGAGGAACCACCGCCCACACCCACAGGGCACTGGACAGCCACCTCATCATACAATATATACATGGTGGATACACCCAAAGAAGGCAATGGCGATGAGATAGCGGCGGATGACCCCTCCAAGAAGCAACCCAAGCGCCGACGTCAGCGGCGCCGCTCTAAGTCCCGCCAAAGCAAAAGTGGTGATACCGGCACAAGAGATAATAATACTCCGGATAGTGCCAACGACAACAACAATCCCCTCCAGCAAGATTTAGAGCAGGAGAATGGAGGAGCCAGCCCTCCTGAGAGAGCGGCAGATGGAGAAGAGGAGGATGATAATTACATGCCCCCCTTTGAAGACAAGGCAAGCCTCGGCAACGACGAATTCGTTGTGCCAGGGGATCCCGTCGAACAAGAGCGCTTTAAACGCCGGCTTATAGCCACGGCAAATGGCCTTAAGAAAAAGCAGCAGCAGCTTCAAGCTGATCAGGATCTGCTAGCTGACAGATGGACTGAAGTCCTCGCGGCCGAGGAATATAAACTCGAGCGCCCCTCCAAGAGTTACCCAAAGTGTAGGTTGCTACCTCGACTGGAGGAAGAAGCATATGATACGGCTGATCGGCCACCTCGTGGCCGCGATAGAGAGGCATTCCAGCCAAAAACTCAGCCTCCACCCCGACGCCATTCAAATAAAAGGGCATGAGGAGATACACCAGACCTGCGAGACATATTGGAGGACAAAGCAAAGCATGCAAGATCGATCTACGGATCACGAGGGCGCAACACTCTGCGAGACGATAAACGTCACGCCGGATACAGCAAAAGCAAATCCGGCCGGGCCGAACACAGCGGGCAAGACCCATTCGAGCTGCGTCGCGATATAGCCCAATACAGAGGCGTCGCACACCCCTTATGCTTCACAGACGAAGTAATGGATCATCAAATCCCAGAAGGTTTCAAAACTGTAAATATTGAATCATATGACGGCACAACAGACCCCGCAGTATGGATCGAGGATTTCCTCCTCCACGTCCACATGGCCCGCGGTGACGACTTACACGCCATCAAATACCTCCCACTAAAGCTCAAGGGACCAGCGCGGCATTGGCTTAACAGCTTGCCAGCCAAGTCCATCAGCTGTTGGGAAGATCTGGAAGCCGCATTCCTCGACAACTTTCAGGGCACTTATGTGCGGCCACCAGATGCCGATGACTTGAGCCACATAATTCAACAGCCAGAAGAATCGGCCAGGCAATTTTGGACTCGGTTCCTAACAAAGAAAAATCAAATTGTCGATTGTCCGGATGCAGAGGCCCTAGCGGCTTTCAAACACAACATCTGTGACGAATGGCTAGCCCGGCACCTTGGTCAGGAAAAGCCGAAATCTATGGCAGCCCTCACGACACTCATGACCCGCTTTTGTGCGGCAGAATACAACTGGCTGGCTCGTAGTAATAACATATCAAAGAACCATGGTACTTCGGATACCAAGGATGGTAATAGCAGGTCACGTCGCAACAAACATCAGCGCCGCATTAACAGCGATAATAACGAGGATACGACAGTCAATGTCGGATTCAAAGGCTCTAAACCCGGTCAGCGGAAAAAGCCATTCAAACAAAGTACGCCGGGACCGTCCAGCTTGGACCGTATACTCGATCGCTCGTGTCAAATACACGGTACCCCAGAAAAGCCAGCCAATCACACCAACAGGGATTGTTGGGTGTTCAAGCAGGCCGGCAAGTTAATTGCCGAAAACAAGGACAAGGGGCCACATAGCGATGACGAGGAGGAGCCCCGGCAGCCACACACCGGAGGACAGAAGAGGTTTCCCCCACAAGTGCGGACGGTGAACATGATATACGCAACCCACATCCCCAAGAGGGAGCGGAAGCGTGCGCTCAAGGACGTATATGCGTTGGAGCCAGTCGCCCCAAAGTTCAACCCATGGTCCTCCTTCCCAATCACCTTCGATCGCAGGGACCACCCCACTAGTATCTGTCACGGCAGATTTGCCGCACTGGTCTTAGACCCAATCATTGACGGATTTCACCTCACTCGAGTCCTTATGGATGGCGGCAGCAGCCTGAACCTGCTTTATCAGGACACGGTGCGCAAAATGGGTATAGACCCCTCAAGGATCAAACCCACAAAAACGACCTTTAAGGGCGTCATTCCAGGCATAGAGGCCCATTGTACAGGCTCACTCACACTGGAAGTGGTCTTTGGATCCCCGGATAACTTCTGAAGCGAAGAATTAATCTCCCATATAGTCCCGTTCCGTAGTGGTTATCATGCACTGCTCGGGCGAACCGCATTTGCGAGATTCAATGCGGTACCGCATTATGCATACCTCAAGCTCAAGATGCCAGGACCTCGCGGGGTTATTACAGTCAATGGAAACATAGAGCGCTCTCTCCGAACAGAGGAGCACACTGCGGCCCTCGCAGCAGAAGCGCAAAACAGCCTCTCAAGGCAATCCACCAGTTCGGCATTTCAAGACCCAGACACCTTCAAGCGCGCTTGGAGCAATCGGCAAATAGACCACCTGGCACGATCTGAGCTCGCGTAGCAATGCGGCCCCCACCCCAGTCCCAGCCAAACGGCGAAGCTCGTGCCACGCGTACATAATTACGCATTAAAAATACCATGGGCACAGGTGGGGAGGGGGGCACACTGCGGCACGCCCCAAGACGCGGCTTAAACCACACTAGGGGCTTCCCGTTTGGTTATTTTTCTCTTTTTTCAGGACCTTAATCTCTGGAAACCCTGTCCGGCAGCACTATTGCCGAACACATGATGCAGCAACCAAGGAGGCAGAAAGCTACGTCACAGCACGGAATTCCCAGGTGGATTACAATACCGAGCGAAATATTTGATTTAATACTATTTCCTCAGCTCGCCCTTGGAAGGGACGTAGTCCCACTCTTTGCTTATCGCACTATCTGTATCATTCTGCTTTAACGCACCTTTTTGAATAAACAATGCATAACATCACGACTATTATTGCATTCTTGTTATATATATATGTGTGTGTGTGTGTTCATTAATGAAGCCTTGCAACCGTACACTTTGGTACAGACAATACACCAGGGGCTTGCGTACCCCACAATATGGTGTGAAAAGTACGAACACTTTCACAAGTGCGGCACCCCGAACTTATAGCATTATATGCATCAGCTCCGAATCATGTCTTTAGTCAAATGTTGGGTTTGCCCGGCTCCTATGTTTTGGTACCTTACGTTCCGCTCTATCAGCTAAGGTAGCGCTAGGAGAACTACTGTGATTGTGCCCCGGTTCTGTCGGGCTGAGCACCTCAGTAGAGAAAGCTAAAACTGACTGTCATGATAAGGTGAGAGACTGGTCGCTGTTCGGCGAGGTTTTCGAGTCCCTAAAGACTTATGCCGCTTAGGGAGAGGGGCCGGCCCTATCCGGCTTAAAGGCGTGTATCGCGCCCCGAATTCGGCCTTCCAAATACCAGGGGCTTCGCCGAAATTTAAAATTATAGAATTCTATGGCTAAGTGAGAGTGATAAAGCATTATTAGTCCGGTTGCCTGGTTCGTTGTGCTGAGCACCTCCGTCGAAGGACCCAAACATGGGAACAAGAGTGCTTAGGTTTATCCCGAACACCCCAGCACTAGTGGCATGGGGGCAGAAGCCGAGGACTAGCCATCTCTCAGATTGGATAAACAGCCAAACAGAAGGTAATATTTTAAATTCACACAAGCGTTGCATAGCGCATATGAAACAAGTTTTCATCATACAGGATCACACGAGCAAGTTTACTCAAATATTACATCCTTTGAACATTCGTCTGCTACAAGACGGGCACCCTTCAGGACACCCTCATAATAAATTTCGGGGGTGCGATGCTCCTTGCCCTGCGGTGGCCCTTTCTTGATCAGCTTCACAGCGTCTAGCTTGGCCCACTGCACCTTCACACGGGCGAAAGCCCGACGTGCACCTTTGATGCAAACGGGCCGCTTGATGACCTCCAGCCATGGGCAGGCATCCACAAGCCGCCTCACCAGGCCGAAGTAGCTGTTCGGAAGGACGTCGCCAGGCCACAACCGGACTATAAGGCCCTTCATGGCCTGTTCGGCCGCCTTGTGCAGCTCGACCAGCTGCTTTAGCTGGTCGCTCAGAGGCATTGGGTGTTCGGTCCTAGTATACTGAGACCAGAACAGCTTCTCCGTTGAGCTTCCCTCCTCGGCCTGGTAAAACTGCGCGGCATCCGGCAAGCTGCGGGGCAAATCTGCGAATGCCCTGGAGAGCTCCAAATTCGGGTAAGTAATCGGTAATTTACTTTTACATGCTTGCTCTGCATATAGAATGCCTTACCCGCCGCTATCTTCTTCATTGCGTCGATCTCCTAGAGGGCCTTCTAGGCCTCGGCCTTGGCACTCTTTGCGCTCTCGAGCGCCGTGGCAAGCTCAGACTCTCGCGTCTTCGAGTCAAGCTCCAACGCCTCGTGCTTCGTCACGAGAGCCTAGAGCTCTTGCTGCACCTCGCCCACACGAGCCTCTTGTTTTTCCCGCTTGGTGCGCTCCTTGACCGCTTTATCTTCGGCCTTGGTTAGCGCTTGCTTCAGGGTTGCCACCTCGGTCGTGGCCCCTGGAAAATATACGATGATCCTGTCATTTTGCAATCACGTCTTCTTTTATATATACATATCTATAGACAGGGTATTACTTACCCTTGTTCTCCTCGAGCTGCCTCTTGGCAAGGCCGAGCTCTTTCTTGGACCCCTCGAGGTCCTGCTTCAGTACGGCGACCTCCACAGTCAGTGCGGCGGACGCCAGCAGCGAGGCCTGCATACGCATATCGACATACTTATATTAGACTCCTGCGATATTATTTGATCCTCTGTTCGGCTTTTCTTTGCGAACACCGAACAAAGCATCAGGGGCTACTGTCTATGCGGTAATATTTTTCCTATATTTTAACACTTACCTCAAAGCCTGTTAGAAGGCTGGCACAGGCTTCAGTCAATCCACTCTTGGCGGACTGAACCTTCTAGACTACCGCACTCATAACAGTATGGTGCTCCTCGTCGATGGAAGCGCTGCGAAGCGCTTCCAGCAGATTGTCCGACGCCTCTGGATGGACAGAGGTCACCGGCACAGGCGTCTTGCCCCTCTTAGAAGGAGGCCGCTTGCCCGAGCCCGGAACCACTAGAGGTTCCGGCGCGGTGTCCGGCTGAGGGCCGAACTCGGAGCTCTCAGGGGCCCCGTCCCCTCGGCTCCCGAAGTCCGAATGATCGCCTTGAGGCGCCTCCGGGACTGTCTCCCCTCGACCCGGTGCCTCTTGAGACAGCACCTCGGCGTCGTCAGCAGGATGAGGGGAGGTGGCGGTCAGAACTGGATCGCTATCCATGTCTGACGAGCCCAGGGAGCCGTCCGATGATACATCGATACTGGCTCGTGGTGTCCTACATAATTATGTTCGGCGTTAGGGAAAGCAGTGCGACAAAGGAATGCTATGAGTTACTATGGTATCTGAATACTTCTGATCTCCCCAGGGGCTTGGCCCTGGGCAACCACTCGTCTTCACCTTTGTCGGCGGTGGTGGAATTGTCCGGAAGGAGAGTCCTTCCCTTCTTGGACCCTTCGGCCCCCCCAGTTGGGGCGGCCTTCCTTTTCTTATCTACCCCAGCTAGAGGGGGAGCATCTTCTTCTTCTTCCTCATCTTCGGGGGAGGAGTGCACCGCAGAGTCATTGGACGGTGAGTCCGACGCCTGGCGTCGGGAACTCTTTCGGGTTCCCTTGGCCTTCTTGGTCTTCTCCGGCACCGTATAAGGAGCCGGAGTCAGCATCTTCGCCAGAAGAGCATCCGCTGGGCCTTCGGGCAAAGGAGCCGGACAGTCGATCTGTCCAGCCGTCTCCTGCCAGTCCTGTCAAAGGTACAGGAGTTTAGATCCCGCATGGAGTCAATCTATAAAAAATAAGTATCCTGTGAAAGGTAAAGCAGCTTACCGCACTGGCTTGGCGCTTCGCGCTGAATCCGCGATCCTCATTAATGGGAGGGGGGACCTCGGCGCTTTTGAACAGCACCCTCCAGGCATCTTCGTGAGTTGTGTCGAAGAGCCTGTTCAGAGTTCGGTGCTGCGCCGGGTCGAACTCCCACAAGTTGAAGTCTCGTAGTTGGCACGGGAGGATCCGGCGATGGAGCATGACCTGGACCACGTTGACAAGTTTGAGCTTCTTGTTCACCATGTTTTGAATACATGTTTGGAGTCCGGTCAGCTCTCCCGAACTACCCCAGGACAGGCCCTTCTCTTTCCAGGAGGTGAGCCGCGTGGGGATGCCAGATCGGAACTCGGGGGCCGCTGCCCATGCAGGGTCACGCGGCTCGGTGATGTAGAACCACCCCGATTGCCACCCCTTTATGGTTTCCACAAAGGAGCCCTCGAGCCATGTAACGTTGGGCATCTTGCCCACCATGGCGCCTCCGCACTCCGCCTGGCGGCCGCCCACAACCTTCGGCTTGACATTGAAGGTCTTTAACCATAAGCCGAAGTGGGGCTTGATACGGAGGAAGGCCTCGCACATGACGATAAACGCCAAGATATTGAGAATGAAATTCGGGGCCAGGTCGTGGAAATCCAGGCCGTAGTAGAACATGAGCCCCTGGACGAATGGGTGGAGAGGGAATCCCAGTCCGCGTAGGAAATGGGTAAGGAACACTACCCTCTCATGGGGCCCGGGGGTGGGGATGAGCTGCCCCTCATCTGGGAGCCGGTGTGTGATGTCGTCGGGCAGGTATCCGACTCTCCTCAACTTCTTGATGTCTCCCTCCGTGACGGAGGAGACCATCCACCTGCCTCCCGCTCCGGACATGGTGGGAGAAGGTTGAGGTGGTAAGTGCGGACTTGGGCGCTAGAGCTCGAGTGTGTGAAAATGGATGAGCAAAGGAGGAAGAAGGCGTGGATGAAAAGGTGAATCCTTATCCCTTTATATGGGCAGACGAAACTATGCGCCCCCCACTAGCCTGGTAAAACTCGCTTATCCCCCAAGCGCCGTAATCGATGGCGCGGTTGGGTTACCCACGCCCATATTGATGAGAATCCCGTAATAAGGGGACATGATCTCTGCTTTGACAAGACGTGTCAAAAAACTGCCTCGCATTATGTGCGGGGCTAGTTAAAGGAAACGGTTCGAATAATCATTGGGCCATGACATAATGTCATGCTGCCAAAACAAGTCAGCAAATTAGATTTGTGAAAATATTATTCTCTCTACGGTGGTATGTGGAACTTATTTTGCAGGGTCGGACACTATCCTTGTATTCAAATTCTTCCGTGGTGTATTCGGAGGAGGAACCCGCCTTGCAATGTCAAAGACAATACTGCGTGCCGGACTCATCGTCATTGAAGCCTGGTTCAGGGGCTACTGAGGGAGTCCTGGATTAGGGGGGTCTCCAGACAGCCGGATTATATCCTTTAGCCGAACTGTTGGACTATGAAGATGCAAGATTGAAGACTTCGTCTCGTGTCCGGATGGGACTCTACTTGGCGTGGAAGGCAAGCTAGGCAATACGGATATGGATATCTCCTCCTTTCTAACAAACCTTGTGTAACCCTAACCCTCTCCGGTGTCTATATAAACCGGAGAGTTTTAGTCCGTAGGACACAACAACTACAACATACAATCATACCATAGGCTAGCTTCTAGGGTTTAGCCTCTCTTATCTCGTGGTAGATCTACTCTTATACTACCCATATCATCAATATTAATCAAGTAGGATGTAGGGTTTTACCTCCATCAAGAGGGTCTGAACCTGGGTAAAACATTGTGTCCCCTGCCTCCTGTTACCATCCGGCCTAGACGCACAGTTCGGGACCCCCTACCCGAGATCCGCCGGTTTTGACACCGACAGCGATGGCGACGGCATCGGCGTGACGTCGTGCACCACCCTACGCCCGCGCACTTAGGGAGGGCTCAGAGCGTGCGCGGCGCTCAGGTGGCCGCTGCGGCCCCAATGAGGTGCCGGCGAAGAAAGAGGCGCGCCGCGTGTCATGCTCGTCCCGAAACCTAGTGTCCTAGAGGTCGGAGTCGACGGTGTACCTGGGGTCGTAGTACAGGTCGTCGGGCAAGAGGCGGCAGCGGCGCTCGATCTCCTCGCGGCGCGCATGGCCACTCGTCGGGACCGGCGGGATCGACACCCGGTCGGCAGAGAGATGCCAGTTATTGGGGAGGTGCACGTCGCTCCAGGGGAGCGGCGTCCTCGTCTCCCAATAATGACGGCATACATCCGCATGGATGTAATGCCGGTCGCGCTCGCCGGCGGCCGTAGGGGCGATGGAGAATGCGAGCGGCGCGGGGGCCCTCCGCGGTGGTGATGCGGGCTCCTTTTTGACGTTGCGACGGTGGCGGCCCGAGGATGAGCCAGCCTCGCGGTCATGCTTCCCCTTGCGGCCGGTGTTCCAGAACCCCATGGCTGCGCGGCGGCCGGCCGGCGAGATCAAGGACGGGGAGAGGGAGAGCTAGGTTTTGTGGGGGTGCCGGGTTTTGAGGAGGAAGCACGGGGTGGAGTGGGGAGTGTGGACTGCGACCGGTCCACGGCTTCCCCATTTAAGAAGGACGGTGATCGTTCGCCTGGGCGAATGACAGGTGGGGCTGCCCGCGCATGCGCATTAATGCCGGGAGGTGGGAGGTAGGTGGCTGCCTGCCACGCGGCCCTGAAGCAGACGAGCGACGCGTCCGTTTGTTGTCCGCCGTGACCCAAACCCGGTGCATGTTTGCGCTCGAAATGGGTCGGCCCGGACACAAAATGACTAGATGGGTCCAGGCCGTCGCGCGCTGGGCCGTCTGGTTTGTCCGTTTTGCCCCAAACGGACGGGGTCGGACGGGATGGGGTCGCGCGCTGGAGTTGGCCTTACGTAGATACACTTATTTTTTCTAAAATACTTCTTGTTGTTGGCGGACTAGCTGGTTGTGGAAGTAGGTGCGTCAGAGGCCCTGTCTCCCTTCATCCTGGCCCGTTGCAGCATGGGGTAAAACACAGACCACCTGTAGACTGCATCCACCGGAGCTTTTCCGCTTAATCGCCGTTTGGTAACTGGAGTGGCGAAAGACGGTGATGGTGTATGTGATACAGGGCTGCCGCGTGTAAGCACGTATCTATACCGAGTCTGCCCACAAATAGAAATATGCAAAGTGGCTTCAAAATCTGACATAGCACTATGTTTAGGCACCGCTTTAGATGCATGCTAATGGGGAATCCAGACTCCCTGTGAACGCTTTAATCCTTTTTGTTTTGAAACTCTTGTTCGCAACCCTTGGCTCTAAACTTCATTACCACAACTTAATTTTACACTCGCTACATCATTTCCATCACATTACTACTGCTTTGGATCACTCTCAACTTGCAGGCACAACATTTAACATTCAAGAGGCAAAACATTGATTCATGTACTCCCTCAGGGCTCGATACTCTTACTTTGAAAAGGCTACAACTAAACCCTATGCACTTGCAGGACATCAGATAGCAGTCTTGAGGTGGAGTAATAGTAGTAGATGCGGCTGAATTAACGGTCTACTTGCCACAGACGTAATGCATATTGAGATTATGCCATGAATGATCACAATTATAAATATGCCTAATTCTATCAACTGACCAACAATAGTTTGTCTACCACACCGTCGCTATCCTTTCGAGAGAGATGCCACTGGTGAACCTATGCCCCACGGGTCTACCTTCCATCAATTCCAAAGCTTCTACCATTGCTCTTTACTTATTCTCTTTTACTTTTTGTTACTTTGCCTCTCACTATCTGCTTTTAATCCTTGTGGCTAGCAAGAACAAAGGGGAGTGACGGCTCCCTTGCCTTTGTTGGTGTTGGCGCAAATCTTGCCCTCTTGTGCTTTGGAGATTGTTGACAAACGAGTGTGGGCTGATTTGTTTGCTAGTGCACACAGAGATAAATAGTCCATGCAGAACCGAAGATGAATGCCATCTTTGGTGTCAAGTTCGAGAAACTTCACCGAAGGACATTTGAGATGCAGAGAAGATTCAGTCTTATCTCTCAAGGCCGTTCAGGTGAGAGGATTGATGTGAAGAAGTTGACCCCTTAAACTCTATTGTTGTTGTGAAGCAATTGGTTCGGTGTCATCCGAAGAAAATTGACTGCAACTGATAAAGCGGAAGACGTAGCAAAGATGCACCATTCATTTCATTTTTCTTCCTTTTTCTTCCTCCTTTATTGAGTCATAGGACCTCTGTAATATTAAGAGGGGTATAGATTCTCGAAGCTTAGATCCACTGTGATGCTTAGCCCAAACCTATGCAAGTATGAGAGAAATCACTTTATGCTCCAAATGATTACGTCTCAGCAGAAGACGAAGTTCTTCTGTGCTGCAAGAGATATCTTTCGGACTGAGGAGTTAGCAGTTCTCGCTCGGCAAGAAATGTTACCATTGTGCTCAAAATCTGATCGTTGCACTTGTGTCGTTCAGCCATTGGTTGTCACGGCTATAAATAGCCACCCCGCTCCAATGTTGTCTGTTGGCTGCTCCGCTTAAGATTTCTGAGAAGATTGATTGAGCATCCCCCTCCTTGAGTGATTTGAGTTTAACATCCACCGAGAGAAAACCAAGAACCGTTAGAGTTCTTGTACCTATTACTCTTGAGAGTTGTGCACTCCCTAGACGGATAGGTGTCGGCTCGAGTGTTGAAGAGTTGTTGTCTTCACCGAGCAAGATCTTCAGCAACCAAGAGTAATTGTGGTTTGTGAAGAAGGTCTGTCGAACATTGGGAGATCGCCGATAAGCATCTACCATGATTAAAATCAATTGGAGTCTGATCAGCTCACAGTTGAAGGGGAATAGGAAGGAGAGATGTTTGCTCCTGTGTTCAATCACAAGTCCCTCCAACCAGACGTGGTCCTTTGGCAGAAGGACGAAGTGGCCTACCAAATACACTTGTCGCCATCGAGCACTACTGGTCCTTTCTATTCACTCGGTATTTCATTCGGGAATTATCTTTCGTGCTCTGCAATTATCATGTATTTGCTCATGATTTGATCATTTATACTTGGTGTGTAAATTGCTGCATATCTCTCTTATCTTTCGAGCAGTATTCTAGTACATTCACCTCTACCTGCATTTACCTTGCTGTTTGCATATAGTTTCCACTCATGCTATTACAATTTCTTGCGTGTTGCATTACCATCGTGATACTCAAGCCCGTAATCTACTATACTCGAGCTATCATTGTTTCATGTATCGAAGGTTTTGTTCCTCAGTAGGATACCTTCCTAAGATTCATTTCGTTCAAGTTTATTCCGATGTTATGTTTGGGCCAGATGCAAAACATTCGAAAGAATTTTTGAATCTCCCATTCACCCCCCCTTTGTTTGATATACTCTCGGTCCCTACAGTTGAGTACAAGCACTTGTTTTGTTTGTGTGCAGGTGCTACTAATGTTGTTAGTGTGATGCCTGCTACTGTTTTGATAAATCTTGGTTCTTAACCAAGGGAAATACTTTTTGCTCCTGTGCTACATCACCCTTCTTCTTCAGGAAAATCCAGCAGCTCCTACGAGAATAGCAAGCCCCACACTCCCTCTATTTCAATCAAATCTTGCCATGTCAGCACATAAATATAATTTCATAGGTATACTTCGTAGGTGTAGCATCTCTCCTTTTATTACATAGATAGATACACGTGTGATAGTGCCTTAAGTCACTAAGGCTACTCATAGTGGGGAGTATTTATATACTAGTATCATACATATGATACCAGTGTATGATACTATCTTTATAATGCATAGTATCATAGATTAGTACCATAGATGATCTTACGTATTGACATGCATGACGTATAGTAACATATCATTTATTATGATACGATATCTACCTATGTTTATGGAAATCGATAGGAGGAAGCGTATCACCCTCGTTGGAGGGCCGCGTGTATTTATAGATTGATGGGGCTTATCCCATAGGCGCATACATCTGTTTAAGTTACATTCTTGGAGAACGAGAGAGTAGAGATAGAATCTATTCAACTACCTACAAGAGATAAAAACATAACAGAAAGATTACATGTGTGACGCCTAGAGATAGCTACGAATATCTTCAACATGCCCCCATAATCACAACTTGGCCAAGTTGAGATTACGCTTGAATTCTTCAAAGCTCCGTGTAGGCAAAGCCTTTGTGAAGCCATCTGCAACTTGATATTTTGAATGAATAAATCAAATGTCCAACTTCTTGTTAGCAACACGCTCTCTAACAAAGTGAAAATCTATCTCAATGTGTTTGGTTCTGGCATGAAAACATGATTGGCAGAAAGGTATGTGGCTCCTAGATTATCACACCAAAGACAAGGAACTTGCACCTGTGGCACTCCAAGTTCCTTTAGCATGGACTGTACCCAAATGATTTCTGCAGTAGCATTTGCTAGAGCTTTATACTCAGCCTCTGTACTAGACCGAGAGACTGTGACTTGTTTCTTAGCACACCATGATATTAGATTTGGACCAAAAAATATTGCAAAGCCACCTGTTAACCTTCTGTCATCTGGGTCTCCAGCCCAGTCAGCATCAGTGAAAGCACTGACAAGAGTAGACTGAGATTTATTGAATGTTAAACCAACACTTATTGTGTTCTTCACATACCTCAGAATACGCTTTGTAGTAGACCAATGTAAGGTGGTAGGTGCATGTAGAAACTGACAAACTTCGTTCACAGAAAAAGAAATGTCAGGTCTAGTAAGGGTTAAATACTGAAGTGCACCAATCATACTCCTGTATTGAGTGCCATCGTCCTGACTTAGAAGTTCTCCTTCATGCAAAGATAGTTTTTCTGAACTAGATAACGGAGTTGGAGAGGGTTTGCAATTCTGCATGCCAACTCTTTTCAAAAGATCAGTTGTGTATTTTTCTTGGGAGAACTATACCATTATCAGTTTGCTTGACTTCAATCCCTAAGAAGAAACTCGGATCTCCCAAGTCCTTGAGAGCAAACTCTGAGCCCAAGTCCTTCAGAAGTGTTGTCACTGCTTCACTAGATGAGCTGGTGACAATAATATCGTCAACATATATGAGCATGAACATTGTGATATTAGACCTATTGTAAATAAACAATGAGGTATCGTCTGACTTGGATGGAACAAAACCAATATTTTGCAATTTTGCACTCAACCGTGAGTACCATATAGAGCTTTATCAAGCTTGCACACATGGAAAGGTTCATGCTTGTTCTCAAACCCATGTGGTTGTTTCATGTAAACCTCCTCTTCTAGAATACCATGTAAAAAACGCATTATGTACGTCCAATTGCCTTAAGCACCAATTCCTGAAAACAACAATAGACAACACAAGCCTGATAGTAGCAGCCTTGACAACAGGACTAAACGTGTCCTCATAATCTATCCGGTGTCTCTTTTTGAAATCTTTAGCTACTAGCCTAGCCTTATACCGGTCAATAGTGCCATCAGTCTTTCTTTTAATTTTCTATACCCATTTGCAATCTATCAAATTTTTACCTTGACCCGGTGGAACCAAGTGCCAAGTCTCATTTTTTCCTCAAGGCCTTGTATTATTCTTCCATGGCTTTTCTCCACTTAGCATCATTCAACGCCTCTTCAACAGAATGTGGTACATCTGTAGAACATGTCAGCCCGAATTTAAGAATATTTTTGTAATTGACAGGATTAATTTTCCCTGTTTGTAGACGTGTACCAACACGTGTAGAACGCGCTACAGGAGTTGGCGTTGCTGATCTGGTCGCAAAAGATCTGCCTCGGCGTACAGGGCTGGCAAAAGTGGATCCCGAGGGCGATCCACCATCGGGTGCGCCAGGCGCGCCAGGCGAATCTGCGCTGGGGGACACACGGTCGCTGTCGAGGGTCCGGTCGCTGTCGGGGGCCTGCCGAACCACTCCACGCGTGGCGGGTGATGATTGACTCGAAGGTGGGTCCATACGCAGTCCACGCGCACTGGACGACGCGTTCGTGGCCCGCCTCGTGGGGGAGGCGTTGTCGCTGCGACGCGCGCGTGACTCTGAGGTGGCCTGCAATAGACGCGCGCGTGACTCCGAGGTGGCCTGCTATTGCAGGCGATCCTCCTGGGATCTACGGCCTGCTGATCCCGACACGGTTGCAGGCACAGGTGAATCTCCCTCGTGTCCAGCGCCCATGTCCGGTTTTGCTGCATGCAATACTGGTTGCTGTACAGCTTCATTTGCAGCAGTTTCTGCACCATTTTCTGCGCCACAAATTCATGTATCATCTGCATCGCTAGGAGACTGTGTTGTATGGTTATGAGGGTTAGTCGTGTGATCATCAAAAATATCATTACCCCTTGATCTAAGCTGGAAAGGGAACTAGGAAGAAGAAGAATTTCTTTTTGTAGGAGGGCTCCGGCATTGGGATGGAGATCTTGAAAGGGAAAAACAATCTCATCAAACACCACATCCCTAGATATGTAAACTCGTCCGGTTTGCACATCTAAGCACTTGACCCCTTTGTGTTGTGGACTATAACCAATGAACACACACTGTTTTGAGCGAAAGGAAAGTTTTCTGATGTTGTAGGGTCGAAGATTGGGCCAACATGCACACGCAAAAACTCGGAGGGAGGCATAGTTCGGTGTGGTTTGCAAAAGCCGTTCTGTAGGTGTTTGGTAGTTGATGACACATCTTGGAATAATATTAATGAGATGTGTGGCAGTGAGGAAGGCTTCATCCCAGAACTTTAATGGCATGGAGGCATTGGCAAGTAGGGAAAGACCAACTTCAACAATATGGCGATGCTTGCGTTCAGCGGAACCATTCTGCTGGTGCGCGTGAGGACAAGAAACATGATGGGAAATTGCCAATTTTTGAGAAAATGAGTTTAGTTTCTCATACTCACCACCCCAGTCTGATTGGAATGTGATAATTTTGCTATCAAACTTTCGTTCAACAAGTGCTTGGAAATTTTGAAAAACTTGAAACACATCAGATTTATGTTTAATAAGATAGATCCATGTATACTTGCTATAATCATCAATGAAGCTTACATAGTATTTGTGTCGACCAACAGAAGTGGGTGCTTGCCCCCATACATTAGAAAAAATGAGTTCTAATGGTTTGGAAGAAACACTAGTTGACACGGGATATGGGAGTTGATGACTTTTTGCTTTTTGACATGAATCACACGATGTTTCACTACTAGGATCACCAATAAAAGGGAGCTTATTTTTTTAAAAGCACTCGTTGAACAATAGTAAAAGAAGGATGTCCTAATCAATCATGCCACCTTGCCGAAGATAATTGGGTGACACCAAAAGCTTGTTTATTTGAGCTCCTAAAGCGAGGATCAACGGATAGAGCCCTCTAATGCATCTACCTCTGTAGAGCACCTTCCTCGTTGCCAGATCCTTAATCAAAAAGAAGAAGGGGTAAAACTCAAGTAATACATGATTGTCTAGAGCAATGCGATGTACAGAAAGAAGTTTTTTTAGCATGAGGAGCATGAAGGATATTTTTAAGATGAATAGGATGGCTAGGGGTTTTGATAATTGATTGACAAACATGATCTATTCTCATACCTGATCCATCTGGACCATGGATTTGGTCGTGGCCGCGATATTTCTCACGGGTCGTCAACTTCTCCAGCTCTCCTGTGAGGTGGTTAGTTGCGCAGTTGTCGACGTACCAGTTGGTGTCAACACCATACTGAGCCGCAGCAGCAACTTTTTCTTCTTGAGCATCATCATTGAAGCGGTATCAGCAGTCCCTTGCGCTGTGACCGATCTTGCCACAGATCTGGCACTGGATCGGATCATTGTTGGCCTTGTTGCTGTTGGACGAGCCACCACCTGGACGAGCACCCTTGTTGTTGTTGTAGAAGGGGCGCCCACCGGTGGTCTGCTTCTTCTTGTAGCCACCGCCGCCACCGCCTTGCTTCTGTTCTCTCCCCCTGCCATAGCCACGAGGGGGAGCTCCACCACGACGGGCAGAGTTTGCCGAAGACTTGAAGCCCACATCATGGCCTCCTGTGAGCAGCTCGACTCGCTGATCGAAGTTGCACACTTGGGAATAGAGTGCGTCGACGGTGACCGGCTCCGTGCGGGCATCTAGGGCCGAGACAAGAGGGTTGTAGTCGAGGTCCAGCCCCGTCAGCAGGAAAGAGACGAGTTCGTCTTCATCCAGTGGTTTCCCCGCTGCAACAAGCTCGTCTGCATGGATACGCATCTGGGAGAAGTACACCGGTGCAGATTGGTTGCCCTTTTTGGCATTGGATAGGGAGATCCAAATATTATTAATATGTGAGCGTGATTGAGAAGCAAACATATTACCCAATGATGTCCAGAGTGCTCGTGCCGTCCTGATGGAAACGACCGAGACCAGTACCTCCTTTGACATGTTGTTCATGAGGTCCCCGAGGACCTACTGGTCCTGACGCATCCAGGCTTCATACGCCGGGTTGATGACGACTTGGTCCTTGCCCTCCTTGTCCTTCACGGTGAGCGTCTTCTCTGGTTCAGCAGTGGTGCCATCCAAATAGCCGTAAAGGCCCGCCCCCGAGGAAGTGCGGCAGGATCTGCGCCTTCCACAGGAGGTAGTTCTCGCGGGTAAGCTTCTCTGTGATGGATCCAAGGCCAGAGAGAGTTGGGGTGGAGGAGGAGGACGACATGGTTTTTCTGTGGAGAGATCGATCTAGGCTTTTGTGGTTTATGACGAGAAGGAAGAGGATGCTTTGATTACCATGTGGAAATCGATAAGAGGAAGCGTATCACCCTCGTTGGAGGGTCGCATGTATTTATAGATTGATGGGGCTTATCCCATAGGCGCATACATCTGTTTAAGTTACATTCTTGGAGAACAAGAGAGGTGGAGATAGAATCTTTTCAACTACCTACAGGAGATAAAAACATAACAGAAAGATTACATGCGTGACGCCTAGAGATAGCTACGAATATCTTTAACAATGTTACCTTTCTCTCTTCTTTAATTGTCTGCCAACATCAGCATGTTTGCCAATTCCGAGTACATGATACCGGCTAAGATACCATCACTATGGCCAACCTAATGTCTCCACAATGAATCCGGCAAAAAATGGAAAACGATAAATCCCAAACGTTCGGGGTTTGACCATAACAAATTAAACGTTTTTTATGACAATTTTAGCGACGCGGGATGACTAGTTTACTTGACATGACTGAGTATGGAATTGTCATAGAAAACGTTCGATTTACCATGCTCAAATCCCGAACATTCAGTCGTTATCGGGTGCAAAAAACGAGAAGTTAGTGCGACGAAGACGTGCGACCAGCTGATCTGAAAGATAAGCTCCACGCACGGCAGAATAGCAGTAGGAGTATTACTTTGCAGCGTGAGTCACTGCGCACCATGAGGACTAGCATGATCTCGAATAGCAGCAACGCACCGTGATGCACTTTTTGATCGGTGTTTGGCCATTTCTAGTCGAGAATATGCATAATCAACTCTACAACAGTCTGAAGTGCTTCTTTTAATTCGGAACGACCAGTCTAACTTGCTTTACTGAAACGCAATTAAACACATTGTACTGACCACAATGGCCTTACAGTCTCCCATCCATACTTCTATCTAGAGATGATCGAGGTGACATGTGATTGACGATTTTCACCCTTTGAAGAATCTTCTCCACGACTGCCATGGAAGAAAACCACCTGACAAAGAAGCAGGACAGCACAGCGTCACAATGTCTGCACACCGAAGAGTAAACAAAAATCTGCTCTCGCTTCAGGAGAAGTGCAGTGAAACTGAAGCATAGAGTGCATACCACACCCTTGGCATCGAACATATAGATTTTCCTTCATTACGAGGCCAGAGCCTCCACAGATCTCACATTTCTTTTGTTCAATCTAAACAAAGAGAAGAGCATCCATTATAAAGCAAAGTGTAGCAATAATGACCAAGTTTGAAAGGGGATATATCAGCTGTGGATCCGGTGCCCTGGCTCATAGGCCTGGCCGTTCGAAGAATACTGCTACAACCCTAAGTAAACTATTAATATTCCTTAGCGGCTGGTTAGCAGTGCTGCGTTGAATTTAGATGGCAAAGGGCGCTAATTTTCTGCGCAACAGATTAAATATTTCCTGCAGCCAATGAATAGCAAGCACGTACGGCCTCAAAGAAGGGCAAGAAACAGAGCCAGAACTCACAATTCTTTTGCTGAACTCGACCCCTGCAACGACGAAGGGCGTCACTCCAGCTGCAGGAGGAAGTGGGCCGAAAGCCGGCAGATACCGTCAGATACAAGAGTTACTCGGAGGGGAGGGGAGGAACTAGCAATATGTAGCTAGGAGAGAAACAAATGAAGCGTTCACGCATGGGCCGACCTACAGCACCGACGACGATCTGCCAGGTGACCTCCGCGCCCGGGAGGTCGGCAACGGCTGCGGCGGCCGAAGGCCCGTCAACGGCTCGGACGCGGACGGTAGGAGCTCTCTTGCCGACGCTGCCGAGGAAGAGGTCGTTGCGCCTGGGGCCCGGCAGGCACGGGGGGAACGCGCGCGCCTGCATCGCCGCCGTGCCGCTCCTACTGCCGCTTTGCAATGGTCTTTGCCCGGTGCTCTGCACTAGTGTGGACGCGCGCGTCCAAGATTATGCGATGGAAACACGCGCGAGGGAGAGAGGGCTCCGGACTCGGCCACGCGATGCTCCCGCGTCCACGATAAACCCAAGCGGCTCGTCCGCGCTGTGGGGCCTGCGGCTCGCGGCAGCAGAAATGCGTTTTGGTGCTTTTAAAAAAAAAAAATCAAAACAAATGTTTTGAAGTTTCAAAATGTTCTGAAAAAATGCACATTGTCATATGATGTACTTCCTCCGTTCCTAAATATAAGTCTTTTTAGACATTTCAAATAGACTACAACATACCATATGTAGACATATTTTATAGTGTACTTTCATTCATTTTGCTCCGTATGTAGTCACTTGTTGAAATCTCTAAAAAGACTTATATTTAGAAACGGAGAGAGTGTACTGCATGTTTGCAAATTTCCATGAGAAAATACATCGACACATGAGCTACACAGAAATGACAAATTAATTATTTTGAAAACAGTATAAAACCAATGATTTTAACCTTTTTTTTGCTCCACTTGCTTCTCTATTTCTTCCTGAATGCCCATCATCATCATGCATTTCAGCATCTTTGCCGTCTGAATCCTACGAATTGACGAACTCTTTGTATATGAATTCGTCAAAGTCCTTGTTCTCATAGTCATCATCCAACAAATCCATCGTTTGCCTAAAAATGACGTACCGGGGCAGCAGAGCGGCGTCTGGTGCCAGCGACCTTGTCCGGCAACAGTTGCGCCGTGGGTTGAAGGCGGCGTCTGAGCTAGGATATGGTGGGGGAGCTAGAAAGGGGCGGTGTGGACAAGGCAGAATAGACGAAAGGAAGATGGCAAGCCAAGCTAGGTAGAAGATTTGGAGTGCTTACATTTTAAAGGCGTGGTATTGAAACTAACAAAAACAGTACTCCCTCATATATTATGGGACGGAGGGTACATATGGATTGGAGAGAGTAGTTTCAAAATATTTTTTCAGAATTTTCACCAGGACCAGTATCAGCCGTCCAAATAAAGAGGTAAACCTACCACCATATAGGGTTCAGGAATACCACTAACATAACAAACAATTATTAAACCACATTAGTTGATGGAAAATGCACAGGAGCTCCTGGGTGCTTCACCCCCTATATGAATATCAAATCCAAAAAATACCAGAAAATTAAAAAAAAACATGGAATCTTGGGATTTCAAACCTGTGTGCCCAATCTACTCCCGTGTGAAGTTTCCTGGAAAATTACCAAGAAATGTATCCATGACAAAGAAAATACAGTCCGACCTATCACCCATCCAAACAGTTTTTTGTATGTAGGATTTTTTTATCTTTTTTACCGAGAGTACCATGAATATCATTTTTTCACGAAACTCTACACAGGACTAGATTGGGCACCCAGATTTGATATCCCAAACTACCAGATTCTATTTTAGTTTTTCCAGTATTTTTTTCGAATTTAATGTTCATATAGGGGGATGGAGCACCCAGGAGCCAAAAATCCGTGTCCATCAGTTGACATTGTAAAACCGCACTTTTTTTTTGCTGGGTAACAGCAATCAATGAAATATAATACTGGAAGCTTGTTTTAACAAATTATCATATTGTCAAATGTCAACAAAGTGAACTTTAAATTGACATGCGCCTCGCATGATCATAAAATGCTCATATAGCTTGGTCAGACATCAGTCCAAGACACCTATAGTAATTGAAACATGACGCAATTACCAAAAGTAGGCGATTCCTGAAAAATCAAAGTTGACAAAATTACAAAGACAAGTCTTACAGTTATAAAAAAGGTTCTAGGTATATTGAAGTTGGTGGAATGATCTGCTTCCCTACCAGCAGATTCACTCATCATCGCCGCCAAATGCGTCCATGTTGTTGTTTTTGTTCTTTTTGTTCATACACGCGCCTGCAAAATGATGGATTGTGTTCTTAGAACCTCTTAATCAAACAAAGGATCCCAGGACAACCATGTGAATAAGCAAATATCAAAAGTTGAGAAGTGCCATCAAGTTCATATATACTTTGGTGGCTGGGTTGTTAGCAATTCATATTTCAGACACGTTAAATTTCTTCACCGAGCATTACAGTTCTACAACAAAGTGGAAGTTTGGAAGTTCCTAAAGCAGTACCAAAACCTACTAAGGTAAAAACCTAACTTCCTTTTGATCCCGTCAGATTAGGTCTGGAAAAAAGGAAGCTAAGCAGCACTTCAACACTTCAGGAAATCTCCACTTTGTCGAAGATTGCTCTGAATAGTAGCTGAAAAACAAGCTACGTAGCACTTCACACCTAAACTGATTGCTGGAGCCTACCAGGATTATACACTACAAAAAGCTGGAAACTAAAATATCAACCACAGACACCCATCATACATAGCGAGGATATCTAAATAGTAAATATTACCCCTCAGAAACAAAACCAATATGATTGGTGGATTAACATGTACTCCCTCTGTGAACTAATATAAGACTGTTTAGATCACTAGTATAGACCAATATAATCGGTTCTTCATTTTGATCCATATCTTATTCAATTCCTATAAATAACAATCCTATATACATATGAAATAATATCTACTTGACATCGGATGAGTTTGATTTGTAATTGGCACAAAAATAAAAAATGATATGCTGGCAATAAACTTGATCATTTCGAAGGGCCTAGTTGGTTAAAAGCTAACTTTGCCACAACTAAGCCAAAAAAAGTAATGATTTACCCCTCAAGACAGTGGTAAAAAATATACTGGTATTAAAGAAAAAAACGAGTCTGTACTCATGAGTAATGTGACTAGTAAAGTCACAGGCCACAACTGTGGCAGCCAACCGAACACTCACTCACCTAAGAATTTATGTGTCCCTCACCTTAGGTCAGGCAACCTTTGGCGGCTGGAAACCAAACAGTCCCCAAGTGACTGACAGTTGTTGAAGGTTAATTATTGTGCATGTTGATTTACATTTATAATTTAATCTGGCCACATATTTTTCAAAGTGATTTACATTTACACACACACACACACACACACAAACAGTGCATTCTAATGCACACAATCAGTTGCTGCATGTGTTTGGATTTTCAGGATATGCTACCACTTGCCATGCGCTGAAAACACAACTTAAGTGAGTGGCATTGCATTATGGAAGTTACTTCAGTGACGCACGCGCGCACACACATATATATGTATATATATATGTATGTATGTATAGTTTAAGTACCGAGTAGGTTGTCCACTTTACGTCCACTGCTTGATACTTTTGGACGAATGGTACGTCTCTCACTAAGGAGCAAGGCAGCGAGCGTACACCAGAATTAAACTAAAACATTTTAAGCGTCTGCATGCTCACCAGGACAACCAGAAAATGTAAAAAACAAGTCAAAGGCAAAGTTTAGTTCAGTTCATCCTAAAATATGGGTCTGCTTTGAAAATATGGTCAAAACTACCTTTAGCAGACTTCATTGAGAATATATCATCAGTATATAACATGGTCATAAACCTGTCATGCGTATACATGCCAGTTATTTGAACCAAATTAAGGTTGTCCAAAAATTCTGTTATGGCAGCATGAGCAAGGAAACTCTCCCTTTTTTTGTCCCGGCAAGAACAAAAACAATCACTATCAATCATGACGGCAAGAGTAGCTTGTGTACTTTGGTTAACTTGATCGATTACTTTCTTGTTGAACAAACTGTTGCATGATGCCCAGTTTAGTGTGACAACCAATATTTTGTTTCTTCGCAGCACGGACCCAACTCACTAAACAGCTCTGCCGAGCTGATCGAGTGTGATGCATAAACTTGTAGTCGTAACACTATTTGTTAGCTTTGGAAAGCATTGCACAGGTTGGATTCACCTTATATTCCAAGAATAGATTACCTACACTACATCTGGAAGCAACTAGAAGCCTGTAGCTGATACAAATACAATTGCTTACCTTGAACGCTCAAGAAATTCAGCAGCAATGTCACGGCCTTCAAAGGATGCAAGGACAGGTCTGATGTCAGAAACTCTTGCCGTAGCGACAACTGCAGGATTTGTTAATTTATCAAGATTCCAAAGGTGGCAACACCTAGCAGAACACAAAAACTGGAAGGAAAAACATTCAATTCCATATAGCTTACATTCAAGCAATGGAATAAGATCAATCAGTTGAGTGTCCTCAGCTTCAAGCTTCCATGGTTTGATCGGCAAACAATTTTCAGGCTGCAGGCATGAGTCAAGAGCATGCCCACTGATATAAATAACTCGTGCAGGGTCTCTATTCAGCTTTGACAAATCCTAATAAATGACAACATAATGTAAGATGGGACAATTGCATAGCACTGCAGAACATCAGATACCTTAAAAATCAGGAAAGATCACATTGCCTCAATAAATATGTTACTATATAAGACCTTATAGTATTGACAGGTTTTTCGAATAATATTTACCACATTTCAATAGGATTGAACAAGCATTATTCATCACCAAAAGAATGACTTGGTGGGGAATTGTCAGCACACTATTCAGTAACTAATCACCAGATATAAGCAGCATGATCTACCATAAGGTGATTGTATTAAAATGAATTTCCATGATTAATCTCCATAGAATTTATTTTGACTAGACAACTTCTCAAGGCACATAATATGTAACTGAAAAAGTGGGGAGAAATAACCAGTACATGATGCCAGGGGTGTTCAAAAACAGTTTCCTCAAACCGTCCAAAAACTGCCATGGTCCATCTACTCATTTTTTTACACTGCCCAAATAGCTCAAGCCGGTCAATACAATTACGACTCTACTAGGCTATCAAGTAGCCGGGTTAGACATTTTGTCCCAATTCGTGATTGAACACCCCTACATGAGGCCTTAGCCCTATCAATACATATGGGATGATTGCAGCGCCTCCCAGTTAGGTCTGGTAATGGGCCTAGTTCATCAGGGCCTAAAAGGGCTAGGGTCCTCTAACGCACTCGCATCCAGACGCTTTGAAATAGGCCACAGTTAATAAGGTAGGACCGGATTGGATTATGCTTTAGAATGAGTTGGGTAAGGGTCAGAGTCTGGTTTATACACCAAGGGGGAGGTCCATTCCAGTCAAAAGGGGGAGGCCCACAGCAGTCCAACGGCAATGATGCCAGCAGCACACTCCTGGCGCCAGCAACGCAAAATCGGTGGCAGCATGAATGTCATTAGAAACCCCAAAATAGTGCAAAAGCATATATGCACATAAAGCTATGCAACTCTCTATATGTTGCAAAAAAGAAAAACTTGTAAGAGAAGGCATTACTCGTGCATAATAGCATGTCTCTATAACCCAACCTATAGGGGCGACACAGTGGTGCTGTAAAAAAAATTAAACTACAACAGTGTAAACATGTGACAACTCTAAAAAAATAATTAAAGTTCTATCAAAAACAAAAATGCATGATGCAATTCATGATCACTAATAATTTTGTGCAACAGATAACAAACCTTGTCAAGATGTAAGAAAAGTAAAAGTATGTGCGACCAGTTCTAGCATTTAGCATATTGAGATCCATGTTGTGCCAACATATAACCTAGCATCTTCTAAATTACTAGGAAAAGTATACATTTCAAAAGACATCACACAGGATACATAAGACTTATCTGACAGATAGGGGGATTTAAATTAAAGCATCAATAACATAAACTGTTTCACCCAATATGTAACATATTAACTAATTTTCCAGATTGATGGGTATTGAGCTACACAATTAACAACAGAAGCAGCAGGCAAGATCCCCATACACAATATGTAACATAGGAGTATTTACGAACTTTCTAGAGTGATGGCTGTTGAGCTACACAATTAACGACAGGAGCAGCAGGTAAGATCCCCATACCCGATAGTGTTTTCCATTCACATATTTAGTTGCAACTCTTGATAGCCTGTGCCGGACACAGCCTTTTGCATCCAGTCTTTCCATAACAGGATCAACGTACTACACATGTAACAAAGTTTCATTTGAGTTAGATTTTGCACACACACACACACTGAATAGTTAAAGAATAAAACTTACCATACTTAATTGATCAGAATACACAACAACTTCATAGAACTTCGCAAGATGTTCCAAAAAGGCATCCACTCCTGGTCTCTTAAAAGTCCTCCATCCTCTCTCACGCTATAAATATATATGGAAAACAGTTATTATAAATAATTCTTCATCAACCAATATTCAGCACCGGGGGGCAGGGGGAGGGGGCAACAAATAAAGCCTGCATACTATACAAAACTAAAATAGGGAGGCTTATACAGAGGGGGGAAATCAACCATGTGTTACCAATGAATCTAGTACATATTTTATCTTTTGAGTTTCTATACACCTCGCTTTAGTAAATTGGGTTTTCATCATTTATGCCATCGGTTGTGTCTCACTACTCACTTTTGCCACTAGGAATTTCAACTGCTCAAAAATGCCATCGCTTTGTTAGACACATGTTCAAAAATGCCACTGGGCACCATTATTGTGATCTCAAATCTCTTTTGCCATGTTATAATGACATAAATACCTATGAACCAGCATGCCAACTCTCCTTCTATCTTACTACAATAAAGTGTGGGGCCCACTTGATCCCAACGATGTTCTTATTTTCCTATAAAATTATTCGCTTGGTTACTCCTGACAAGCGGGGCCACACTTATCATTGTGAGATAGAGAGAACTGACATGTGGGTCTAGGCTTATTTTTGTCATATAACATGGTCAATGAGTTTGATGTGAAAATAACGATGTCTAATGGCATTTTTGAGGAAGCATCTAACGGAACGATGGCATTTTTGAGCAAACATCTCACGGATCGATGGCATTTTTGAGTAGTTGTAACTTCTAATGGTAAAACTGAATAGTGGGACACAACTAGTGGCAAAAATGATAAAAACCCTAGTAAATTTGTGGTATATTAACAGATTTACTCATACAGTCATACACTTATACATGAGCGGCAGGCATAGCAAACAACAAGATTCTAAACTTCATAGGAAACATGAGTTCACCTTCCAATCTGAGTATACAAGAGTCTCATTCAGATCCAGAACTATGGTAAAGACATGCTGTTCTTGAGGAGGTAGATCTGGAAGGAGTTTTTCTGATGATGGTTCAACAAATCCCTGCAGTGCATATAATTGTTAGTATCATAAAGAACGGATAGTTTACAATATAAAAGATGGATCACCAATAGCAAAAGTTCTATCTTTTTTACTAACCTGAATTTGATCTTCAATTTGGCTCCTGACATCCAAGTACAGGTCAATAGCAGCAGCAGGAACTGCAGAACAGAACATACAGTTTATACTAAGCCGGCAAAAAGAAGGAATGACTCAACCGATAAGGAACATAGGCAGACAGTTAACAAATAATGTAGTAATAGATGTTAACTGAAGAGCCTATCTAGCTGGTCAGGTTAATCAATAAGCTCATCTCATGCTCCTTCCCAGTGATGTGCATTTGTAGAGCAATCTAGAATGTGCTTATACAAACATTATCATGCAATGATTAACAGCCAGGTTGAATAGATTATAGCCAACAATTTTAGTACCAATGACACACCTCTTCATACAAATTGATCGCAGTAAATGAAAACATATAATTTGATGCATACAGTCTAACGATACGCAAACTCCTGTTAATAAAGAAATGTGTTCCCTAGCCACTGTAAACTACTTAAAAGTGGAGAGACTTGGTTATTCACTGGTGTGTGAGAAAAATATTCCAAGGTTGCCTGGAAGCTGCCAGTTTATGTACCAAGCAATCATAACAGGATCGTGAGTTGCTCATTAGGTGGCTGAAGAAAATGTCTGCACGATAATTGGCAATCTGTATCCAAGAGGTAACAGTAAAGACAAGGAATGAGTGTGCAGTAGTCCCTACCTTTCACAGTTTCTGAATAAGCCATAGCCTTAAACTTCTGCACACATGAAAAGCCATAATTGTCAGACAAGATTGACGGTAGATATCCAGTGGAGAAAGTTATTGCTGCACACTACTTCAGGTTTTCTCAAACCCCCACAATGCAAGCCTCCCATAGAACATCATGTTCCAGACCAAAAGATTTCCGCATCCTTCTAATGCATGCCAATTCCTTGCTACTCGAACCAAACGACCAAATATTTTATTCCAGAAAGTGTAAGCTCCTACATAGGGGATGATGCAAATCACAACAACAAAAATACTACTACCATGCATGATATGTTACAAGTTTATTGCGCACCTCATCAGATCCCAAGTTCACATTTCCTAATCTCATCCAAATGCTGCTGCTTAATGTTTATGCAGTCACGCACGCAACTGAACAAACAACAGGATAAAACAACACGAGCACCAAAAAACATGATATGTAACCTCAAAGCCGGACAAGTCCTCGCTGATTGGGAGCTTCGAGTTCTTCCGGAACTCCCGCGTCATCTGATCCACTTCATCCACGGAATAAGCTACAGAGACGAAAACACGAATCACTCCCTACGAATCACACGCGCGACACCAGACCAAACCGAGCGATCCTGCGGAGGAATACGGATCGGAGATCGCACCGTATGTGACATAGCCTGTGGCGCCGAGCGCGGCGGTGACGGCGGTGAAGATACCGGCCTTGAGCAGACGGAAGGAGCTGCGGGTCCCCGAAGGCGGCGCCGGGGAGGGATCGCCAGCGGCGGCCGCCTCCTTGGGAGCGGAAGATGCGTCGGCGGCGGCAGGCGCCTCCTTCGAAGCGAGGGATGCGGCGGCGGCGGCGGCGGGTGAAATGGTGGAGAAGGGGGCGGCGGAGGACCTGAGCGTGAGGGCGAGGCGCGACCTCGCGATGCGGGACATGGCGCGGCTTGCGAGAGGGACAAGGAATGTGGGAGGGTCGTCGGATTTTGGTTTGGCTCGCGCCGAGGGTTTAAGGAGAGAGGGGGCTGACTGGGGCGCCTGAGCCCGAGCCCGAGGAGGGGGGGAGAGGAAGGAGGCGGCGGCGAGGCGATGGGCGAAGGAGGTGGAAGAGTCAGGGTCTCGGGGACTGACTGTTGCAAGCTGCCCCCACTTGTCAGCGGCTAGCAATTTCTCCAGGGCTCGGGAGAGTGGCATATGCGTGCACGATGCGTTTTGGAGGGGGCAGGCCACAGGCATGCGGGCCAGATGCTGGCGCGATTGCTAGCCCATTACGAGCAGTATAATAAATATAGTGCTCGCCTACAGGCCGGCCCATTAACGAGAGTGTAGAGAAGCATTAAGCTGTTTTAGAAAGTTTCCAGAACATTCTGTCCGGTTTTGGGAAGTTTTTTTTGCGAGATCGGTTTTGGGAAGGTTCCGGAACCTTCCATCAGGTTTTGTTTCTTCCTTTCTTTATTTTTATTTTTTCCCTTCCCCTTTTTCGGTTTCTTTCTGTTTTTTTTATGTTTCTTCTTTTTTATTTTTATTATCCCTTTTTTATACTTATTTTTCAATAACTAACGATTTTTTTCCAAATTCGCGAAACTATGATCCTTTTTAAAATTTATGAATATTTTAATTTCATGAACATTTTAAAAATATGTATATTTTAATATGTGGACATTATTTAAAATTCGTGAACATTTTTTTGAATTCATGGATATTTTGAACATTTTTTCAAATTCGACAACTGGCGGTTTCAACGAAATAAATTAATTTTAAAATGAAAAAAGAAACTTTTTTAGTGCCCACGTACACACATATCATAATTGTTTTCTTATTTCCAGCCTATGTCAATGACTGTCCAACTGGAGCAGAGCCGCAATCGATGGGTCGGCCCAATTGGAGCACCATCCTCGTTTTCTTACTTAAGTTCTTTGAAAAGCCTTGTTCCCTCGAGACGACATCTCTTACTCATGGTGTAGCATTTTACATGATGGTTAGGCAAGGTTATATTTTGGCGTATCGGTGATGGCACAAATGCTAAAATATGGTCCTTCCCATGAATTCCTATGGCCCAGTCCAAGAAAGTGATCATGCCACAAGATCCTAGTTTACTTGACTATATCAGTGACCTAATTATCCTAGTGACAGGAAGCCAGGATGAAAGCTTGGCGTGAAAGAAGTTCTGGTCGGATGATACAAGGCATATACTGCAAAATTATTGTTGCCACTTTGGTAGCAAAGCGATTCACTCCTTTTGACATGTATATAGGTTGCATGTGCAACTCTCTCATGTAGAGCGTAATGGAGCTTTGAGCAGTAGCTCAACCACTACATGGAACCTGGACTTGTGTGACAATCCATCTTGAAAATGCAGACGATAAATCAGATACAAAAGCATGATTCCTTTATAGTCTAAACAAATTTGATGAGAAGGGGAGTAAAGTTTGAAAATACGAAATGCATATTTTTGTGGGCGAGTGGACGAAGACGGTGCACACATGTTCCTTAGGTGTGAGGAAGACGTGAAGTTCCAACTGAAGATGTGGTTTTCTCAAATCGATGTAGTTGTCTGTCGCCATGAGGTGAACATGGTAGCTCATGAGTTAGCGAGAGAAGGGTCTTTGTGTTTGCCTTATACTAATCTTTGTTGAACATCTGATATACCACTCGGAGTTGTTGTTTTTCATTTGGGTGATATACCCAGACATGGTTAAGTAATAAAATTAGGACTCCGATAAGTGGCACATGTGTGGCACGAAGCAATTTCGCCCTGGCAGTTTTTGATGGCCAGTTTAGTTACCCGAGGATGGCAATTTTAGTTGTGAAGCATGGCAACTTTCTGTTTGGATGGCAAATTTTAGTTTTTTTATATATTTTTTTGCATGGCAAACTTAGTTGTAAAAAGGGCAGGGGCGGTGTTACTTCGTGCCACATGTGTGGCACTTAACATTTGGGTAAAATTACGATTTCCCCTTAAAAACTCTAGAAATCCTCTTTGGATGAAAATTTAAAGAGCGCACAAAAAAGGAGGAAAATTTTAGTATAAAAAACATGGATTCTAAATAGTAGTATACATTTTGTTTAGATGTGCCCTTTTTGTTGGCAAATGTATGAAATTAAACCAATATGGAGAGAGCCTCCGAGTGCAATGGCAAGTAGCCATTGGCATGGTAAATCTTCTCTACTCTTATAAAAGACTCAATTGGTGATGATGGTGTGTCTACCATCCGTCATTTCTGACCATTGATCTGCATCTAATGATTGTGAGGTAAGTTGTGGTCTTTTTGAAACAATAGCCGACTTGTCTGCTTCAATTTGTAGAAAACCTCTTATTTTCCTTTGTCGTCGAAGCACTGGTAGGTTTGTGTCTAGATTTTTTTGGGGATCGTGTGGGTGAGGATGTTGTACAATGGAAGGTTAGTTGCCATGAAGGTTGAAAAGCTATACATGATCACACATTTAAGGTTTATAATTGTTCAATTGAAAACCTAAAATTGGTAAATTAATAGTTTCGCTTGGTTGGTTGACTATATGGCGTGGGGACTTAAGTGGGAAACTACTAGCTAGTGAACTGGAATTATGTGTACTTGGGGTTTAGAGGCTCCATATGTGTGATTTTAATGTAGAAATTCATCTATTTGAAAACTTTGCAAATCAAAAGATGATGGGTTTTGTTGGAGTTGATCCCACTCGGGGTGGTTGGGAGGGGGAGGGGGTGACGGGGCATCTATCGTACAACTGACTGAAAGTTCTTGTATTTTTTACGTCAAAATTAATGCATAAGATGAAACGTATATGTTTTTTATACATAAATAGAGTCATTGACCATTCGATCAAAAGGTATTTTTGCTTTCATCTTTCGGATTTTGTGATCTCCAAACGTTCAAAATTGTGTCCCGGGGTTGACGTGTCCAACACCGCTAGTTCAATATATCACCTGTATGTCGGGCTAGATCAAATCAAGGGTCTATCACGAGCCCAGAATTGTGATGTCACAACGATTTCGCTATAGGACTAGTATGGGATTAGTTTTCTCGTGCCCACATGTGTTGTTGCCGTGTCAATATGTTGAAGGAAATATGCCCTAAAGACAATAATAAAGTTGTTATTTTATATTTCCTTATTTATGATAAATGTTTATTATTCATGCTAGAATTGTATTGATCGGAAACCTTAATACATATGTGAATACATAGATAAACACTATGTCCCTAGTGAGCCTCTACTTGACTAGCTCATTGATCAAAGATGGTTAAGGTTTCCTAACCATGGACATGAGTTGTCATTTGATAACGGGATCACATCATTAGGAGAATGATGTGATGGACACGAGCCATCCGTTAGCTTAGCATAATGATCATTCAGTTTTATTGTTATTGCTTTCTTCATGTCAAATACATATTTCTTCAAATATGAGATTATGCAACTCCCAAATACCGGAGGAATGCCTTGTGTGCTATCAAACCTCACAACGTAACTGGGTGATTATAAAGATGCTCTACAGGTATCTCCGAAGGTGTTTGTTGAGTTGGCATAGATAGAGATTAGAATTTGTCACTCCGAGTATCGGAGAGGTATCTCTGGGCCCTCTCGGTAATACACATCATAATCTTGCAAGCAAAAGACTAAGGAGTTGGTTGATACGTCTCCAACGTCTCTATAATTTTTATATTATCTATTTTGTATGTTTTATATGCATTAATTGTAACACCCACGATGCGGCTATATCTCCCATGTGTCGAAGCACGACTTAGAGGCATAACCGCATTGTAAGCAATGTCGCAAGTGGGGTAATCTTCACACAACCCATGTACTGAATAAGAAAAGAGATACATAATTGGCTTACAACCGCCATGTCACACCATAACATAAATATATCATTATAATCATCCAGGTACAATCAAGGTCCGACCATGGAACCAAAATAAAGACAACCCCAAATGCATAATGTCCCCGATCGCCCCAACTGGGCTCCACTACGGATCGTCTGGAAAGGAAATGTAGTATCGTCCTGAGTCCTCATCGAACTCCCACTTGAGCTCAGTCATATCTCCTGGAGCGGTATCATCGATCCCTGCATCTGGTTTTGAAAGGAATCTGTGAGTCACGGGGACTCAGCAATCTCACACCCTCGCGATCAAGACTATTTAAGCTTATAGGTAAGGTAAAAAGTATGAGGTGGAGCTGCAGCAAGCACTAGCATATATGGTGGCTAACATACGCAAATGAGAGCGAGAAGAGAAGGCAAGGCACGGTCGAGAATCTATGATCAAGAAGTGATCCTAGAACAACCTAAGTTCAAACATAACTCGAGACCGTGTTCTCTTCCCGGACTCCGCCGAAAAGAGACCATCACGGCTACACACGCTGTTGATTCATTTTAATTAAGTTAAGTTTCATGTTATCTACAACCGTACATTAACAAATTCCCATCTGCCCATAACCGCGGGCACGGCTTTCGAAAGTTCAAATCCCTGCAGGGGTGTCCCAACTTAGCCCATCACAAGCTCTCATAGTCAACGAAGGATATTCCTTCTCCCAAGACAATCCGATCAGACTCGGAATCCCGGTTACAAGACATCTCGACAATGGTAAAACAAGTCCAGCAAGACCACCCGCTGTGCCGACAAATCCCGATAGGAGCTGCACATATCTCATTCTCAGGGCACAACGGATGAACACTACGTACAACTAAAACCAACCCTCGAGTTTCCCCGAGGTGGCGCTGCAAGTGGCTCTGTTTTGGACCAACACTCAGAGGAGCACTGGCCCGAGGGTTTAAAATAAAGATGACCCTTGAGTCTGCGGAACCCAAGGGAAAAAGAGGCTAGGTGGCAAATGGTAAAACCAAGGTTGGGCATTGCTGGAGGAGTTTTATTCAAGGCGAACTGTCAAGGGGTTCCCATTATAACCAAACCATGTAAGGAACGCAAAATCAAGGAACATAACACCGGTATGACGGAAACTAGGGCGGCAAGAGTGGAACAAAACACCAGGCATAAGGCCGAGCCTTCCACCCTTTACCAAGTATATAGATGCATTAAGATAGACAAGATATAATAATGATATCCCAACAATAAACATGTTCCAACAAGGAACAAACTCCAATCTTCACCTGCAACTAGCAACGCTATAAGAGGGGCTGAGCAAAGCGGTAACATAGCCAAACAACGGTTTGCTAGGACAAGGTGGGTTAGAGGTTTAACATGGCAATATGGGAGGCATGATAAGCAAGTGGTAGGTATCGTAGCATAGGCATAGCAAAAGAGCGAGCATCTAGCAAGCAAAGATAGAAGTGATTTCGAGGGTATGGTCATCTTGCCTGCAAAGTTCTCCGAGTTGACGTTAGCTTGATCCTCGTAAACGTACTCAACGGGCTCCTCGAACACGTACTCGTCTCCCGGCTCTACCCAAAGCAAGAACACAAGCAAAGGGAGACACAATCAACCACGGTGCAATGCACAAACAACAAGATGCAAAACATGGCATGATATGCGGGATGTGATATGCGATGCATATGCATGTTTCGGAAAGGAAGGATTGAACCTGGCCTCAACTTGGAAAACAAAGAGTGCCACTGGAAAGAGGAGTTGATTTCGGTCGAAATTGATATAAAGATCATCGGAATCTGATGCACGGTTTGCAAATGACAAGCAAAACAAATATGGCACCGATCTGCGATTAACAGCACGAGGCCATCTAAATGCATCAAGAAAAACAAGCTACTGCATGCTAACATAACAACAAAACACATGGCAGTGATCCACTCAAGATGCTTGACAAAAGATGAACACTGAGCTACGGCTAATTCACTCAATAGCAGGTTCAAACAAGCATGGCAAAAGTGCAAAAGATACCAGTTTACAGACTTAGTGAAAATAACAACATGTCAGGAATTTAACATCAGGAAGCAATGTTTAGAGCACGATAACAACATGCTATAGGAACATATCATGGCAAAACAAGGCATGACATGACGCTACTCAAAGCATACAACAAAAGTCCCTTACTGACCATGAGCCAAAAGGGATCAGAAAATACAATGGCAACCATGTGAACATAGCAACTTTCGTTAACAGATTCAGACTTGGCAGAAAAACTGGAACATGGCAAAACAGATTCACGTGGGCATGTTTACGAGCTCAATGCACTCACCACAAGGCATTGCATGACAAACTAAGCATACACCCAGCAAATAGACATGGCATAGAAGCTAAACATGGCAATAACAACCTCATAGCATGCATGGATCAACTACAACAACCTCGGCAAAATTGCTTAACATGTAAACATTCTGCCAGGAACATTTTATAGACAAAGTAGAGCTCGATTGAGTCAAGCTAGGGTGCTCCATAATTGCAAACAAAGACATGGATGGATAGAGCATAATAATATCTCCAAAGCATCCTAACTGAACATGCTCAAAAGAGGCATGGATCACTCTGTAGCAACAATAATACAAGGCATAAAAATATTAATAGGGCAAAGACTTGGAAGATTTCTAAGTCCCTGAAATCAGCAGCATTACAAGAGCTACTTTGCATGCTTGTGCTAGTCACCACAGAGATCACAAAAATACATGGCATACACCCCTGTAAAGATGGCATGGCATACTTCAAAACACATGTAGGGCTCAAGATCATAGGAGGCACACATTAAACATGGCAAAAATGACAAATGTCCAAATCCTGATAAGAATCTGAAACTAACATTACATAGCACTCTTGCAACAACATTTAGGGCATCAAGATGAACTCAAATGAACATGGTGCAATGGAATTAAATGAAGTACACGTCGAGACGAACAATTTGATATGCTACACGCCCAAAACGGAGCCACGGGGATGAAGTTATGATGCGATGAAGGAGGCATAAAAATATGAATAGGGACGAGGACTTAGTGAAAATTAGACCTCTCGGGATCTAGGGTTCGTCCGGGGCACGCAATACGAGGAGCGGCCGAAGCTTCGCCGGAGAAGCTGCCGGAGAGGAGGGAGTAGCCGGCGAGGGTCAGGGGCGCCGGATCCGGTCCGGCCTGACCGGATCCGCGGCGAGATGGCGGCGGAGGAAGCCGGCGAGGCGGTACTGCGCGCGGCACTGTGGAGTGGCGGCGCCGGCGGCAACCTTGGACGGCGGCGGGGCGGCGGATCTCGCGGCAGGGAGGAGCCGGGCGGCGTGCGGGATGGTTGGCGGCGTGGGATCCGGGCGGCGGGGCGAGGCGCGCCCGGGCCGGGGAGGGCCGGCTGCGGGCCTCGGCGGCACGCTGGACGGGTGGCGGCGGAAGCGACACGTGGCGGCTCAGGATTCGCTGGAAAGCGGCGGCGGCGGGCGTGTCCGGCGCCTGCGGACGTGTCCGGCGCGCGGAGGAAGAGGGGGGCTAGGGTTAGGGTAGAAATGACCCGAGATTTTTGGTGGAGGAGCCTTTTTATAGGTAGAGGGAGCTAGGAGGCTCCAAATTGAGCACGGTTTGCGGCCACGCGATCGTGATTGAACGACCGAGATCATGGAGGGGTTTTAGGTGGGTTTTGGGCCACTTTGGAGAGGTGTTGGGCTGCAACACACACGAGGCCTTTTCGGTTCCTCGGTTAACCGTTGGAGTATCAAACGAAGTCCAAATGGCACGAAACTTGATAGGCGGTATACCGGTAGTAAACCAAGGCCGCTTGGCAAGTCTCGGTCCAATCCGAGAACGTTTAACACCCGCACACAAAAAGAGGTAAAAGGAGACACCGGAGGACATAGGAGCGCTGGAATGCAAAACGGACAACGGGGAAAATGCTTGGATGCATGAGACGAACATGTATGCGAATGCGATGCACATGATGACATGATATGAGATGCATGACAAGGACAAAAGCAACATGAAGACAAAAACCCAACAACGAAGAATATCATAACTTAGTGCCGGAACTGGCAAGAGTTGGAATACAAATATGGCAGGTTACATATGGGGCGTTACAACACTCCACCACTACGAAAGGATCTCGTCCCGAGATCTAGGACTAGAAAAACTCCGGATATTCGTAACGGAGGTGGTCCTCGCGTTCCCAGGTGGCTTCATGGTCGGAATGATGTGACCACTTCACTTTCAGGAATTTGATAGACTTGTTGCGAGTCTTGCGCTCAGTTTCTTCAAGAATAGCAATGGGATGCTCATGATAAGACAGGTCTTCTTGGAGATCAATCTCTTCGAAGCTGATGGTGCGGTCAAGAGTCTTGATACACTTGCGGAGCTGAGACACGTGCAACACGTCGTGCACGTTTGCAAAGTTGGATGGAAGCTCAAGTTGATAGGTGAGATCGCCTCTTTTGCCGATGATCTTGAAAGGACCCACATATCTAGGGGCAAGCTTCCCTTTGATACCGAAGCGACGAGTACCTTTCGTTGGAGAGACGCGGAGGTAGACATGGTCTCCGATCTCGAAAGCCAAGTCACGATGCTTGCTATCATAGTAACTCTTCTGGCGCGATTGCGCGGCTTTGAGATTTTCACGAATGACTTTGCACATTTCTTTAGCCTTTGTGATCAAGTCATTTCCAAGAAGTTTGCATTCACCAGTCTCTGACCAATTAAGAGGAGTACGACACTTCCTGCCATACATGATTCGAATGGGGCCTTGCCCGAACTCGCTTGGAAGTTGTTGTTGTAGGATAACTCGGCATATGGAAGACAATCTTCCCACTTTGTAAGTGCATCTAGTGCCACCCCTAGTTGGTTTTGGAGTATTGACGACAAACCTAGTTGAGGGACTAATGTGTTTGTGAGAATTGCAGGATAACACAGGTAGAAGTCCCTCATTGATTCGGTTTTCCTACCAGAGATGACCCCTAAAAATGTATGAAGACATTGAAGTCAAAGGTGGTATATGAAGATATTCACATTGAAGACTATGACAAGAGAAGACACCACATGAAGCCTATGGAGCTCGAAGACTTAGAT